>NW_024087866.1:0-12027 GCF_009730915.1 Dioscorea cayenensis subsp. rotundata
GCGCATCACCACTTCTCCACCACGGTCCGATTGCGAGCACGAAGATGCGCCACCCTCAGTTGAGCTTCGCCTTCAGGAGATTCAGGGCGAGCTTCATTCGCCCGCCGAGGACATCAAGAAACTCACGGAGACATCGAGCGGTTGGCAAGGGACATGCGCGAGTCCTTTCTTTCGATGCGTGCGTCTTCTTCATCCTCTGGCACCACCTCTCTGGGCCACCACATCCTTAGCACCACCTGCATCTCTTGATGAGCACCACCCCAGCATAGGGAGCACGACTTTTTTCGGACTTGAGCTTTTGTTTTGTATTTTGTTTTATTTTGTTGCTTGTTGGTTGAACTTGTTTTGTTAGCTTGGGTTCTTTCCCGGCTAAACTTGTACTGCTTTTACTTTGACTATTATGCATGTTTTCCCTTCCCTTGTTTCTCTTCGATGTCATGATCGCCTTTATTTATTTTTTAGGGACTTCTCACGGATTGTTGCCTCTTCTTCTTTACCCTTTGTCGGCAATGAGCGCACTTTCACCTGAACACTCTTCATCAAACAATTGGGCGATCTCTTTATCATTTACTTATTATGGATTATCCACCATGTTACTGCTGATTAGTGTACATTGAGGGCAATGTCACGATTCTAGGTGTGGGGATGGGTTATTTGCATGCTTACTTCACCGATGATAGCTATGATATATTGTTAGGAACCTCCTGGCTTGAATGAATGATATTAATGAGTTGTAAGGTTATTTGTGCTATAAGGAAGTCGTGTTTTTCTTTCTAGTGCTTTCTTCACGCTTTGACACGGTGTTTCTACCTCGTTTGACCTCGCTAACCCTATCGCTTTGATTTAAAGTGTTAGAATGGTAAATTCATCCCTCAATGGTCTTTTTAAGAGCTTTTTGGTTCTTTTGTTCATTTTGCTTTATCCCTAAGTGAAGTTTTTGCATGAAGGTGCTCGGGAGACATGTATATATTTGTTATCTTTAAAAACAAACAAACAAACAAACAAACAAAATGAGTCTATGTCGGTATTCCTCCGCTAATTTAGCACGAATGCGTCTATGTAGACTGTAATCAAAGTAGGTTGGGTGGCTCTTGTGCCTAATCGGCATGTGCATCCTTACGAAAAGATTATAAAAATATTTTGTGCGAGTCTACGTTAGCCGGACTCGGATGAAATGAAAAATAGAGAAAAAAAGAAATGATGAAAAACAAAGAAAGAGAAGTATTTGTTCTCCTGGACTCAATCATGCATTCACTTAGATACTAAAGTGTTGAATGTGGACGAAGGACTCTTGACCTACTATTGAGGGTGTCTTTAACATTTCTAACACCGGTAGTCATTGAATGTGGTGTGAATGGGGAGAGCGAGGGATGAAGCATACATGATGAGTGCGATCCGCAAGTGCACGGAGTCGTCAAGTAATACCTCTTGTGCAAGCACGAGAGGGTCGTATTCCCTGGGCCCAAGGATCTACCCTTACTTCCTCTTCGCTATTGTCTCAGCCGATGATTCGAAAGGTTTCTCTAATCTATTAATTTAAATAAGATAACTACAAGTGGAGACTAAAAATACGGAGAGGGGTATAAAATCGGGGAAAGGAACGGTCACGGATGCGGATTCCCTAGGGGCTACTAAAGTGCACAGTGATGCTAAGAATGTCATGCAATTGAAGGTTTGGACCTAGAGATTTCCTAGATTAGGTCAACCCGATGGTCACGCCATTGACCCCTAATCCGGTATAAGTATTGACACGAATTTCTTCCGATCAAATCCTCACACGATTGCATTAACAAGTGGGGAAAATCCCCTAATTAGAGCCGGAACACAACTCGGGTCTAGCCCCTAATGGTGGAGGGGCATGAATCACCCGATGGTCACGGGCGATTCGCATACATGAATCCCTTCCAAACTTGGTGTGTCTAGTACAAGGGCGATGGTCACGCTACCAAGTACAACCTAGCAGCTTGGTTTACGTAGTTCTCATGTAAGCAACACATCAAATGCACCAAGAATGAATCTCAAAACACAACAATTGCAATAAACAAACTTAAATCATCCAAATACATAGTTCACCCCTAAGGTTCACCGCATCCGTGACCTTGGGGTCTACTCGTCCCATACAAACAAATCCAAGCAACAAATCCATGCAAACAACTACAAAATGGCATAATAAAAACTCCCTCAAACAATGGAAGAAGGAAGACAAGCCAAGCTAGGTGGAAAGGCTTCCACGGACGCCCGCAATGGGGGCGGCTTCCCTCGCTCGCTCTACAAACTCCCAAAGAAGAGATCGATGAAGATCTAGCCAAATCCGAGCTTCTCCCTTAGATTTCCCTTCTCCAAAACATGTAATCTTGCCTCTCAAAGATTGGTGAAAAATCGGCTTGAAGAACCCTCCCAAAAACTCCTCCCTTGCCCCTAGAAGAAATCAGCTTCTTATATACCCCGTCAGTCCATGCGGGCTCCATGCGGGCGCATGGAGCCCGTGAAGCTCACAGAAAAATGCCCAAAAACCCCGCCGTGCTACAGTGCTCAGCTACAGTGTTTTCACTACAGATTTTTCCCTACGATGTTTTTTTACACAGAATCGAGACTTGAGAATTCCCTGAAGAACCTCACGGGCATCCATGCGGGCGCATGGAGCCCGTGAAACTCCCGACCAAATGGCCGCAGAGAAGAACAACGACTGCCATGTTGTCGCTACAAAGTGTCGCTACAGATCGGGACCCCAAAAAAATGCCGCTTTTTGATGTCGAATTCATCCGATTTGCATTTTTTTGAGCATTGTTTGACCTCATTTAAGACCCTGCAACACTCGAAATAACCAATTTAGACATAAAACGGGCATCAATTCGTTAACATGTTCACAAATAATACACGATTAATACATATAAAATACATACATTTAGGCGTTTATCAAATATCCCCATTACCTAAGCGCTTTGCTTGTCCCCAAGCAAACACACATGAAAGAATAAGGGCAAAATGATAAACGGCTAAATGTACGACCTCAAGCTCAAATAGTGAAGAACCCCACGAGCACGCTTGAAATGAATTCAAGAAAATGAGTTGTACAACAACCGACTCAGAGAGATAGTCATGATTCCTTTAGAGTGCTTTTCCCGTGAGTGTGTGTATGCTTCATCCCTCGCCTCCCCATTCACACCACATTCAATGACTACCGGTGTTAGAAATGTTAAAGACACCCTCAATAGTAGGTCAAGAGTCCTTCGGTCCACATTCAACACTTTAGTATCTAAGTGAATGCATGATTGAGTCCGAGAGAACAAAAAAACTTCTCTTTCTTTGTTTTTTTCATCATTTCTTTTCTTCTCTTTTTCTTTCGAGTCCGCTAACGACTCGCACAAAAATATTTTTATAATCTTTCGTAAGGATGCACATGCCGATTAGGCACAAGAGCCACCCAACCTACTTGATTACAGCTACATAGACGATTCGTGCTAAATTAGCGGAGGAATACTGACATAGACTCATTTTAAAGATAACAAATATATACATGTCTCCCCGAGCACCTTCATGCAAAAACTTCACTTAGGGATAAAGCAAAATGAACAAAAAGAACCAAAAAGCTCTTAAAAAGACCATTGAGGGATGAATTTACCATTCTAACACTTTAAATCAAAGCAAAGGTTAGCGAGGTCAAACGAGGGTAGAAACACCGTGTCAAAGCTCGTGAAGAAAGCACTAGAAAGAAAAAAACACGACTTCCTTATAGCACAAATAACCTTACAACTCATTACTATCATTCATTCAAGCCGGAGGTTCCTAACAAAATATCATAGCTATCATCGGTGAAGTAAGCATGCAAATAACCCATCCCCACACCTAGAATCGTACATTGCCCCTCAATGTACACTAATCAGCAGTAACATGGTGGAGAATTCATAAAAAAATTAAATAAAGCATGAAAAAGGGAAGGGTAAAGAGACTGCCCCATTTGTTTGATGAAGAGTGTTCAGTGAAAGTGCGATCAATGCTAGCAAAGGGCAAAGGAGAAGAGGCAACAATCCGTGAGAAGTCCCCTATGTTGTGGTAAGGCAAAGGATGGCACTCCACGTGATGCCGCGATCGTGTCGTGACCGCTTTTGATAAAACTCGCTTGATCGGCATACCCTATACCACAAAAAGACAAGTGATCAAACCAATATTATTATGAATACAATCATAGGAGATAACTATATCATCATGGAATTAAGGGAAAAATTGAAAGCACAACAATTTTTAATGTAAAGAATGAAAATTTCAGCCATTGCTACAGTACTCATGAAAAATTTTTGCAAGAGTTTCTCCTACACATCAAGCTTCCCAAAAATTTACAAAATGAAGGAAAAAAACTCAAAGAATTGGGCAACCACCACATCATAACAACCAAATATATCATTCAAGCATAAAAAATACAATGAAAACACAATGAAACCCAAGTTTGAAGCAAAACCTAGAATTAGAGCATGGAGGCTTGAGGTGATGAGATCCGCGAAAAAGGTTGATAAAACTTCGATTAAAACCCAAGAGCAAGTTTACAAGATGGAGGAGAGGTGATTAGAGAAGAAAAAACTAGAAAAAATGGTGGAGAAATGAAGTAGAGTGAAGGGAGAGATGAGAGGAAAAACAAGAGGAGAAGAAGGAGAAGAGAGGAAGGGAGACAAAGCTCCCTTTAATGGGCCGCCCAGCCCATGCGGGGATCCATGCGGGCGCATGGCGCCCTGCATGGGCTGGGAAAAACCCAGCCTGGGGGTCTCACGGGCGCCCATGCGGGCGCATGGCGCCCTGTGAGCCCCCAGCCCAGCTGCCGGCTGAGGCCGAGAGCCTCACGGGCGCCCATGCGGGCGCATGGCGCCCGTGAGCCTCTCAGCCCACGCGCACAAGCACCCCGCGAGGGGTTCCATGCGGCCGCAAGGAGGGCCACAAGGCCCCGGAACATGCCACAAGTGTCCATACGGGCCGTATACAGCCCGTATGGACCTGGAAAATTGAAAAATTGGCATGGTTCCTCTTGCAAACTCAATAAAATACGAATTACAACCATTTAAGCGCCGGGATGACAATAAAACACAACTAAACAATACTAATTCAAGGCCAAAGCTACACAAGAAAGCCTAAGCATGAGTTGAGCACGACAACAAAAATATGAGAACTTCACGAGCATATGCATTCAACCACAACTAAGAAACTAAAAGAAATACGAAAATTTAAAGACGACGAATTTAAAAACTTGGGTTGCCTCCCAAGAAGCGCTTGTTTAACGTCATTAGCTCGACGTACCTTCATACTTACCCTCGTGGGTGGATCAAATGGTGGGGACTTACCTCCAAGTCCGTGAGAAGTGTTCCAAGATGGGAAACTCATCGAGAGGCATGAGAAGACACGGAATTTACCCTTCCCCTCGAAGAATAGTCGATCAATCTCCCGTGGTGGTGATAATGCACAATTCAACCCCAATTTCTGTTTCTTGTCCTTCTTACACCATATTTTCCGGGTGGTTGATTTCTTTTTATTGCGCGGCCATGGAAATGTCCCCACAAAGCCTACATGCTTTACTTGTGCGGGAGGTGAGTTGTTCCCCTTAGATTCGTCGCCATCCACTCCTTCTAAGAATTCATCCAGAGGGTTAATCGCCAAGACCTCCTGCACACAGTCAGTAATAATCATATCAGTTTCATCGGTAAAATAGAGGGGATCATCGTGGTCCAAGGTGTGTTTCATAGCCACGGGGAGTGTAAAAATGACTTCCTCATCCCCCACTCTCAATGTCATTCTTCCCCCCTTTACATCAATGAGGGCACCGGCGGTGTTAAGAAATGGTCGCCCGAGGATCAATGGAACTTCAACATCATCATCCACATCGAGAATAACAAAATCCACCGGGATAATGAGTTTGTCTACTTTAACCAAAGACATCCTCAACAACACCGCGGGGTTTCTTTTATAGACCGATCCGCAAGTTGTATTGTCATCCTTGTAGGCCCTCATGTCATCTAACCCCAATTTCAAAAAAACAGACTTGTAGGGCATCACATTGATCATCGGGCCCCTGAATCGCTAACGCCTTCTCTTGCATGCCTTCTCCAATCCCACATGGAATGATGAAAGCTCCGGGATCGATCAACTTTCTGAGGGAGCTTCCTCCGAATCATCGCCGAGCAATTCCGTGGTAATGCAACTGCTTTCTAATTCCTCCAATTTTCTCTTGTTAGTGAGCAGGTCTTTCATAAACTTGGCATACTTGGGCATTTGAGTTAACGCCTCAACAAGAGGGATATTTATGTGTAACTGCTTGAACACATTCAGGAATTTCTTGAACTGGGCCTCCTCTTTATCTTGCTTTAACCTAGCCGGATAGGGAATAGTCGGCTTGTACTCAGGTACCCTCGGTGTTGGTAGTTGAAGGGTTTCTTCATCTTGCTTTTTCTTTTTCCCCCATCAACTAAACTCTCGGGACGACATAGGGTCTTCCCTGCACGGCTACCCCATCATGCTCGATGCTTGAGCCCTCCTTGGCTCGTGCTTCAACCCTGCTTTCCCGCTCGAGGGTGACGGCCTTCAAATGCTCCCTTGGATTATTCTCAGTGTTACTAGGGAGGCTACCCGGTGGGCGCTCAGAATTTGCTCTAGCAAGTTGCCCAACTTGGTTTTCCAAAGATTGGATGGAGGCCTGAACATTCCTCAGAACGGTGTTCACTTCAGCGAATTGATTGTTGATGTTCACGAATTTTGCCTCAGTGCTGATCATGAATCTCGCTAACACATCTTCGGTGGAGAACTTCTTCTCGGGCTGCTGCGGAAGTTGATGTGAAAGTCCCTGAGGCTGCTGAGGCCGAGGTTGCTGTTGTTGACCCCAGGAAAAATTTGGGTGATTCCTCCACCCCTGATTGTATGTGTTTCCATAGGGATTGCCTGGACCTCGAGGACCTCCCCCAACATAATCAACTGTCTCGACTGGGGCAACAGAGGCTATTGAAATTGGACACTGAACAGTAGCATGCCCCGCCCCACAAGTCTCGCAAGACAAAACTGCTCCAGAATTTGAGCTTGAACCCAACATAAACTGATCGAATCTCTTTGTTAGGGCCTCCACCTTAGCGGCTAGTGCAGTGTTGTCATCTATCTCATAAATTCCAGCTGCCTTTAGGTGGTTTCGTCTAGTAGACCCAGTGGCATTCGTTACTCGCCATGTTTTCAATCAACATTTCAGCATCATCAGGGGTTTTATTACTCAATGACCCCCCTGCTGCAGCATCGATGAGTTGTCTAGTTGCATAATTCAGACCATTGCAAAGCATCTGAATTCTCATCCACGAGGAGAAGCCATGATGGGGGCACTTCCGTAGGAGATCCTTGAATCTCTCGTGTGCTTCAAAAAGTGTCTCCGAGTCCCCTTGCCGGAATGCAGAAATTTCTTGCCTCAATCTAGTCGCTTTGCTTGGTGGGAAATACCTAGCAAGAAATTTGTCCACCATTTCCTTCCAAGTGGTGATCGACCCCGGTGCCAATGACGTGAGCCACCGATATGCTGCTCCCCTTAGACTGAAAGGGAATAATCTCAATCTTATCGCATCATCAGACACTGAGTTAATCTTGAAGGTGGAACAAATTTGGAGGAAGCGAGACAAATGCGCATGCGGGTCTTCATCAGCTAACCCATCAAATTGTATGCAATTTTTGGATCATCCCAATTGTGCTTGCTTTGATTTCAAAGTTATTAGCCGAGCACGGTGGGAGCATGCACACTCGAATTCCTCACCAAGAACCGAGGCCTTTCATAATCGGACAAAGGTACGCCTTGGTTCTCGCCATGATCGAAGGTTCACTAATCTCAACCCGTGTTCCTTGATGTTCGAACTCTCACCCACCTCTCTCAATCTTTGATGCAAGGCTCTCTCAATTTCAGTCGACGAGTTCTACTAGATTTGTTTGATTTGCACGTGTCATAAGATGGTACCTCGCACAATATTTGAGAGCCAATAATCGGGACAAAAAAAGCACGAGATAATAAAAACAAAAATAAGAGCAAGTGAAATGGAAATATATGTACAAAAAAAGAAGCGGATGAACAAAATAAAAAGAAAAAAATGGCTAAATCAATAAACTCTAAGTTTTTCCGAGTATTCCTTGTGGGTCCCCGACAGCGGCGCCAAAAAAACTTGATGAGTGCGATCCGCAAGTGCACGGAGTCGTCAGTAATACCTCTCATGCGAGCACGAGAGGGTCGTATTCCCTGGGCCCAAGGATCTACCCTTACTTTCTCTTCGCTTATTGTCTAGCCGACAGATTCACAAGGTTTCTCTAATCTATTAATTTAAATAAGATAACTACAACTGGAGACTAAAATACGGAGAGGGGTATAAAATTAGGGGAAAGGAACGGTCACGGATGCGGATTCCCTAGGGGCTACTAAAGTGCACAGGATGCTAAGAATGTCATGCAATTGAAGGTTTGGACCTAGAGATTTCCTAGATTAGGTCAACCCGATGGTCACGACCATTGACCCCTAATCCGGTATAAGTATTGACACGAAATTTCTTCCGATCAAATCCTCATACGATTGCATTAACAAGTGGGGAAATCCCTAATTAGAGCCGGAACACAACTTGGTCTAGCCCTAATGGTGGAGGGGTGCATGAATACCCGATGGTCACGGGCGTATTCGTACATGAATCCCTTCCAAACTTGGTGTGTCTAGTACAAGGGCGATGGTCACGCTACCAAGTACAACCCTAGCAGTTGGTTTTACTGAGTTCTCATGTAAGCAACACATCAAATGCACCAAGAATGAATCTCAAAACACAACAATTGCAATAAACAAACTTAAATCATCCAAATACACAGTTCACCCCAAGGTTCACCCGGCATCCCGGTGACCTTGGGGTCTACTCATCCATACAAACAAATCCAAGCAACAAATCCATGCAAACAACTACAAAATGGCATAATAAAAAAACTCCCTCAAACAATGGAAGAAGGAAGACAAGCCAAGCTAGGTGGAAAGGCTTCCACGGACGCCCGCAATGGGAGGGCGGCTTCCCTCGTCGTCTACAAACTCCCAAAGAAGAGATCGATGAAGATCTAGCCAAATCCGAGCTTCTCCCTTAGATTTCCCTTCTCCAAAACATGTAATCTTGCCTCTCAAAGACTGGTGAAAAATCGGCTTGAAGAACTCTCCCAAAAAAACTCCTCTCTTGCCCTAGAAGAAATCAGCTTCTTATATACCCCGTCGGGTCCATCGCGGGCTCCATGCGGGCGCATGGAGCCCGTGAAAGCTCACTGACCAAATGCCCAAAAACCCGCGGTGCTACGATGCTCGACTACGGTGTTTTTGCTACGATACTTTTCCCTCGATGTTTTTGCTACGATACCGAGACTTGAGAATTCCCAGCAAACCTCACGGGCATCCATGCGGGCGCATGGAGCCCGTGAAACTCCCAGCCAAATGGCCGCAGCAAGAACAATGACATGCTACAGTGTCGCTACAGTGTCGCTACAGTACCGGGACCCCCAAAAATGCCGTTTTTGATGTCGAATTCATCCGATTTGCATTTTTGAGCATTGTTTGACTCATTTAAGACCTGCAACACCGAAATAACCAATTTAGACATAAAACGGGCATCAATTCGTTAACATATTCACAAAAGATACAAGATTAATACATATAAAATACATACATTTAGGCGTTTATCAATTATAAAAAGTTGTTAGGCTGCTATTTTTCCAATATCATGGAATAGCATGGCCCAGGGCTAAGGTCACTCCAGTGGGAGAGCCGTGTTATGGGTAACCGTATTGCACGGTTCAGAGAGCACTTGTGTATGTGATGCAAGTGAACGTGTACGAAAAAGCTATCGTAAAATTTCGTTGTTCGTTCCATAGTTGACCCTATCTATGTTTCTATGATGGCCCAAGAACACGCTCATTCTTCAACCGTAGAGAGACTTTCGAATTGCAAGGTACCATTACGAGCTCAATATATACGAGTGTTATTCCGTGAAATAACTCGAATTTCAAATCATTCACTTGCTTCAACTACTCATGCTATGGATGTGGGAGCATCAACTCCATTCCTTTGGGCTTTTGAAGAGCGGGAGAAATTATTGGAATTCTATCAAAGAGTCCCGGGAGCCAGGATGCATGCTAGTTTTATATGACCTGGTGGAGTGGCACAAGATCTGCCTCTTGGCTTATGTCAAGATATTGATTCCTTCACACAACAATTTGCTTCTCGTATCGACGAATTAGAAGAGATGTCAACCGACAACCGTATCTGGAAACAATGATTAGTGGATATTGGTACTGTCACTGCACAGCAAGCAAAGGATTTGGGATTTAGTGCTGTAATGTTAAGAGGTCGTGCGCCGTGAAGACATTGATAGCAATATGGGGGAAGTTCCCATTAGGCAACAACGGTTCTGCCTGACCCTACTCAAGCATGCATATGTTGTCAGTGAAGATTTTTGTGTGAAGCCTTGGAGACGACATACCCCGGGGCTAGGGGTGAGTCGAGGGGGACAGCGTAAGTGAGCGAATGTGTGTAAGCCCGTCAAAGATTCCTATTCTAGGCGGGCGGACCATCTACCTTCGAATGGTGTTGGTCCGTAGGGACCGTGAACGGATTCGCCTCGGCCTCCGGGCACGCCGGAACCGCATGAGTTCACCGGGGTGGAGCGCGGTCCACCAAAATCGGCATAGGTTAGGTGCTATTGGTGGAACATGGTAAGCCCATCTTTCTCCATATTGAAGTGCTGCGGACATATAGAGATGTAGGTAGAGGAAGTCTCAAAAAGCGGAGGCCGAGCTGTAGGTCACGTGACCTGCACCGAAAAGGTGGTTGACTGGGCTTTCTCCTGGATCAGAGCAGATCAGCTCGCCAAATTCGTCACTCGAATCAGGCTCCCCGTAACGTTGAATGAAAATAGGTGGCCCGGTTCTCTTTCTATAACCCTATTTATATGAGAGGCCCGGCCCATTTCTCCTTATCCGTCTCTTATATTTAGGAGCGGGATCTGCCCAAGAACGACCCGTGGTGGTACGGAAGGCACGGACTCCACGAGCGCCCCGCACCCCTCGAGAAAGAAACTCCTCAACCATCACAAGAAAAACAAAGATGACGCTCTTTGTCCGACTCTATTGGTCATAGGTCCCTCGTCATGCGGCCGTGCTCGTTTGCGTGCCCCAAAGGGAAAGGATGCCTCTCGGGGAATCTGAGAATGATTCGAGCCGTATGAAGTGAAACTCCCACATATAGTTTGTTTTTTTGGGAGGGAAGGAGCCCGACAGGGTCCCCCCACTGACTTGGCCCGGGCCTAAGTGAAAGTGAAGTGGTGGGCCTACCCATCCCAACCTGGGGTATGCTGGGATTCGCAAGAGCAAAGACCTTACGATGTTCATGACCAATCGGATCCCCGACATACCGTAGGGTACCGAGGGGATCGCTATGATCGGTACTATATCCGTATCGAAGAGATGCGACAAAGTGTTCGGATCATTGTGCAATGCCCTAATTAAATACCTAGTGGCATGATCAAAGCCGATGATCATAAGCTATGTCCTCCATCACGATGTCGAATGAAACTATCCATGGAATCGTGCACAGTGTGAAATGAAACGTAGATCATCGCCATTCTTAACCGAGACTCAGGTTAAGATCCGTCTCGGAACTTTCGTGGGGTTAGGAGTAAAGCATCTCGGAGTTGGCGCATCTCATTGGGCGTCGAGAAGTATTGGGAACCCCAATATCTTTCTTCGGAATAGTTTCCTTTCCCGTCCCCTCACCCCGGTATAGCGCTTCGCTTCCGGTTCTTCGGAAGAAGAAACTGACTTCTCCCTTCTTTATTGATGACACGCGTCTGAATATGCGTGTAAACCGTAAGTGCACGGGTGTCGAAGTAATAATTACCCCGGTGAGTGGGTAGTTGAATCCACAGGGAACAGGGCTACTAGTACTAACTTCTTCTCTGCTCTAACCTAATGATAAATGGAAAGGTGTGGTGATCTAATGTGCAAGAAGTGAATACG
>NW_024087867.1:0-55435 GCF_009730915.1 Dioscorea cayenensis subsp. rotundata
ACTAGCTGGAAAAATATAGAAAAATACAAGAGGTGGTGAGAAAGCACCTGCAAAAGGAGAATCAAGAGCATTTGAGAATGCGGAGGGAATACTTTTAGTATAAAGGCAGCTGATCTAAAGATGATTGACAAGGTTACGCAGAAAGAAGCTGGTTTCTCTTGAGGAAACACCGCAGGAGAGTAAGATACCTTTGTCCAAGGAAATCATATTAAAGCTCTACCAAAAAATTCAAGATGCCCTGACTAACAACTTCAATGCAGGAAAAGAAAGTATACATACGGCCATATGCTGCAAAACATGATGATGGCACCTTCATTGATGGGAGGATGCAATCATGTGCGAACATTTCTACTAACTGGCCGAGCATGAATGTATATGGTTTTAATAATATGAAGGAAGGATTAATATCAGAAACTTTTTAATAGGTTGAGGAAGGAATTTATAAGATGCATTCCTCATTAATACTAGAAAGAAGAAGGAATGTTCAAATCTTTGACCATTAAACAAGAAGATTAAAGAGAGCTTGAAAGACTACGTTGACTTCGTACGCTTCTATAGAAGTCTTGGATATTCAGAAGCTACCATAGTGGCGGTGTAAGGGAATGCTTCAAGGGACAAGATCAAGGATTTTTAAAATCCACTTTTCCTAGATCAACCCCTCACTCTTGGAATCTATTCGAATTGAGCTAATAAGTTTATCCTTTCGGAGGATGTTATGAGGGACACATGAATGTTGGAAACATAGATAAGAAGAAAGAATGGGGTGAAACAAATGATGAAGGGAGAAATATTGGAAGAGCGATCTGGACAGGTTCCAAAACTCCAATTAAGAACTTCCACACCAAGTGAACCAACCATTCTACCTTCACGAAAGCAGTAGCAGACAGATGCGGGCTCTTTACCATTCCTCTTAAGACAATTAAGACAGCAGGTAGAGATCTCTGAATGTATAGTATAGGTTCACAAAATACATGGACACTCAGGCGATGAATGCAAGGCGATGAGATGAGGATTGAATCTCTGGTGTTGTGAGAAGCTTGTAGCAGTTTGTCTACTCAAAGCATGGAGAAACAAAAACAATCTTGCAGGAAAGGGAAGATATGAACATATTTTCACGGGG
Organism: Dioscorea cayenensis subsp. rotundata; assembly: GCF_009730915.1. NCBI lineage: Eukaryota > Viridiplantae > Streptophyta > Magnoliopsida > Dioscoreales > Dioscoreaceae > Dioscorea > Dioscorea cayenensis. The sequence continues at coordinate 1,121 of NW_024087867.1, forward strand.
ATGAATGATAAAATTACTCTAGGATGGATAGAAAACCTCCGGCTGAATGACAAATCCATCTCTTCAAGCCATATGTTATCATTTGTGGTGAAACCTTAGCAAGTGAAACCTCTTCATCAAGGAAACCTCTTCATGCAAGGCAAGCTCATAAAGTTAACAACATCATGAAAGCATAAGAGATGAGAACCTATTACTTTTACTTCGAGATGGGAGTGTTCATTGCCTTGATGATGAAATGGTTATTTTGGTCTATTATGAAGTTCTTTGAGAGATTTCATTGATATTGGAGCTGTGAAATATCTATTGGATTGTTTGAGAAGATGAATTTATGGTGTGATAGATTGAAGAGGTGTCGTTCCAATTTTTGTTTCTGGAGAAGTGGGTTGTATCCTTGGATCAATCCGTTTGCTTGATCACGCTAGGTGAGGATCGCGTCGCATTATGAGAATGGTGGTTTGTGGTGTCCGTGTGGCGTTAATGAAATCTTAGGATGGCTTTTTAATGGCTGGAGAGTGTGGTCTCTTCAAGTTGTTTGTTAATGAAAACCTTGGAGGAATAGGGGGAAGAGGAGATTAAAAGATAGTAGGCGGTGTATCTTCCATGAGGGAACAATTGTTAGGGATGGGAGCTGGCGATCTCGGAAGGCTTTTGATAAGCAAAGCTTTTTGAAAAGTAGAACTGTGAGGTTAAGATGATGATGATAGGGTATGTTCTGCTTGGGGTGGAATGGCTAAAGAAAAAAAAGTGAATTTGACGTGAAATGCGGGTATTGGTTTGAGGTGATTTCTCGTGGCGGAGTGTTGAGTATAAAGTCGATAAAGTAGAAAATAAGAATCGGCACTGAAGGAAATATGCTCAGAGAAGAGATAGATAAACTAATTCAAGTTGATTTTATTGAGGGTCAATACCGGAATGGCTTTGCCAATGTTGTAATGGTGAAGAAATCAATGGAAATGGGTATGCGTGAGACTTCTAATTCTTAATAAAGTTTTGCCGAAAGTTCATATCCTTTACAGAATTGTAGTTGGTGGATGAGACCTCGGGGCTATGAGTTTGCTTTTTGGATGCTTTTGGATATCATCGATAAAGATGAATCCTCGAGACAAAGAAATGTTGATTTCATTGAGAAAGGGACATATTGTTACAAAGTAATGCCTTTGACTAAAATATGGGTGAGCAACTTATCGAGAATGGTGAACAAGGTATTTGAACACCTTTTGGGTAACACTTGTAAGCTTCTTCGATTATATGATTGTAAGATAAAGATAGGTAGATCTCATCGAAAAACTCAACCAAGTTTTTGATGTGTTGTATGATAGGATGAGGCTTACAAATGTCGTTTGGGGTTGATTGAAAAATTCCTTGTTTACATGATAACTAGATGGGGATAAGCTAATCCGGAGGGTTCAAGCCATACTTGGGATGGGATTTCGTCATCTATGAAAAGGTGCAAATTAACTGGAAGAATAACCTTGATGGTTCCTTTCAGGTTTAGAGAAAGGGTTTTTTTGTTTGTGGTGGAAAATTTTGGATGGACTTTAGAATGTGACAAGGCTTTTGAAGTGCTAAAATTGTCTTGAGCAGATATCTTTTTGTAGATTGAGCTAAAGAGCCATTATTTGTATTGGGAGTTAAGATGGCTTTAAGTGTGGTCTTATTGAGGGGAGGGGAAGGTGATAAGTACTACATTAGTAAAGACTTGAGGTGTATGAATATCGATGCCGTTTTTTAAGTGTTGTTGTACTTGGTGATGGCTTAGAAATTAAGACCTACTTTCGCTCATCTTGTGGTTTTAATGGATAAACCTTTAGTAGTGTTGATAAGGCAGAATGTTCTGAAGACTTACAAAGTGGGATTGAGCTGGTAGGTTATATTTGCTTTGAACCTGAGAAGCGATCAAAGGTCATGCTTTAGTTGATTTCATAGTAGAATGATTTGGAGAAGAGGAGCTATAAGTGGATGAATACATATGGAGATGTTTGTGGATGGAGCGTCAAGTTCATCGGGGTGGTGGGGTGGTTTGATCTCTCTAGGGGATATATGATTATTCATTGTGTTTGCCTTTTGCTCAAACAATATTGGAATGTAGTACTCATATCGGAATGAGCTTAGATGCTATTACAGTGTATTAAAGTGGGTTTACAATTGGTTTTTTAATTTTTCATGGAGAGTATGAAGCAAAAGAATAATCATAGCCAATATCTTCACAAGGTTGAAAACATGTCTCGAGAGTTTGAAGAATTCTAATTTGTTTAAGTTTGTGGAATTCAAATAGTATGTAGGCGATTTGTCAAATTGGTCTCATCGATGGAAACAAAGGGAAGGATTGTGGTAATCTTGAAGAGCTTTAAAGGTTGAAGTATTGAGAAGAGTGTACAAACATTGAAGATGAATGATTAGAATACCTTGAGAAATTTTTAAAGATGGGGACTACCTTGTTACTGGAGGCAAATTAAAGAAGGAAGTTGGTTTCATCTAAATGATTGGCAAGAAGGAGTTTTATTGCAATTTTGGTGCCTCCTATAAACAAGATGCGAGATATGTGTGTTGGCGAAGTCGGTGAAGGGATATGTGGACAACATGTGGTGCGAGGTTTGGCGTGGTCTTTAGTGGGATTTTTATTGGCCTAGGTTATGATGTTAAAGGTAGGTGAAGTGTGATAAATGTAGGGGTTCGCTTTCAAAAGATCCTTACCTCGATGTTCGGAGTGGTATTTGAGCCAACCCATTTGCTAAATGGGTTAGATCTTTTTGGGACCTTTCCCCAAGCAGTTGGAGGAATTTAATTATTAGTGTGGGTTATTTTACCAAATGGGTGAAGTTAATTGGCAATAATAACTAGAAAAGATAGAAATTATGGTTTGAAAGACATCTCGTTTTGGTGTGGCCAGAATATTAATCTTAGAAAGAGGGCGGTTTGATTGTTACTTTTTAAGATTTTGTGAAGGCTCCTTATTCTGCTTAGTTTATTAGTGGCCCCAAGCTAATGGCGGGAAGAAGCAATCGAACTATATTGGAAGTGTCTTGCGTTTAGACGGCGAAAGGGTGCATGGGTGAAGGGCTTTTGAGTCTTTTGGGGTGTGGGTCAATTAGTGGGGTATTCATGGGAGGAGCACCTTCAGCCTTACTTACGGAGGAGAGTTAGTCAGTGAAATATGTTGCGTCTCCAGAATGGTTGATTTTAGAAGGTAACTCGGGGCATTTTAAGTAATTTAGACTTTAGATGAAAAAGAGATCAAAGTTGTTATGTTTGGTTAGTTTATCAACAAAGGTGGTTTTTACTATAACTCAAGGTGAGGAATGACCTATTGTTGTATTGTCTTTGGGAGAAAAATGTTCATCGCTGTACTATTATAGAAGAAGGAGCTGCGTGATTGGAAGACCTTGATTGAGGAAGGAATGATTTATTCAGCTTGAAGGGTAGAATCCTTGGAGGGGAAAAGATTGAAAAGACTTGGAACACCAATCATTTGGCTCTGTTTGAACATATATTTTTTAAATTGTATGTTAAATTAATAGAAATAAATGGCACCTGTTAGTTGTGTGCGGGTTTTTTTGCTATTGGGGTTTTCCACGAATTATGGTGTGTTTTAATTTTTCATGCTAATGTTTCAAGAACAAGATTGATGTGATGTAGTTTCAAATCCTTAGCAATGAGTACAAATCTTAGAACGATGTTATATAAAGGAAAGAGATGAGCGGTTCTCGCCTTGAACTTTCATTCTATGGGGATGAAGATACACCTTGAGATCGATCTTCTATAATGGAAGAGATGAGCAGTTCGCACCTTAGAACTTTCATTCTATGGGGGTGAAAGTACATATCTTAAGAACACTATCTTCTATAAGGGAAGATGAATAGTTCGTATTTAAACTTTCATTCTACGGGGAATGAAGTACACATCTTAGCGATCTTCTATAAGGGAAAGATGAGCGGTTATGCTTTGAATTTTTTCTGCTGGGGTATGAAAGTACAAATCTTATGAACTTTGATATTCTATAAATGGTTCATACCTTAAACTTCATTTACGGGGAATGAAAGCTCATATTAAGAAGATGTCTTATGGTTCACACTTTGAAGAGATAACACAAAAGCTCTCTTAAGCAGGAAAAGTCCATATTCCTACAAAGTAGGTATGAATATTTTTCACACACATATGATGTCGGAGCTAGGGAGTTGTAACAACGAAATATTAGTTAAATAGGAATATATAAATAATCACTTTTATTGAAAGTTTACATCATTATTAAGCCTGAATAAGGAAACTGTGAAATAATTGTTATATAAGAAAGAAAGATTATTATGGTGTGGTTTGGATTATTTGGTTCGGGAAGGCATCTCATCAAAAATTTTTTCCTCGTCCTATGCCTGCAAGGCGAGATCTCATCGTCTTATGACTTTCGGGAGGAGCGCCATTTTCTAAAAAACTCTAAGGGCCAATAAGATCATCTAAGTCATGGTGAAGGCGGGGGATTTAAAGAGATAGTAGCATCCTCCTCGGGTGGGATCAAAAGCTCTCCTCCAAGGTAAAGGCTCCATGATTGGAGCTGGTCTTTGAGAAGACTAACTTCAGGACGTAGCTTAACGGTCATGTTCCTTCTCAGAAGCTCTCCCGAGAGCAAAGATAAAGCCATGTCTTCGTTTGAAGGTAACACCGATGCACCATTTCCCTTTGATAACAATTCAATGACTCATGATATTCTTGAACAACAGTAGCCTTGGATGGATTACGTGGCTCGGTCAGGCTAATGCGACACAAGAGAGATATCCTCATCGCTTCAATGTGGAAGTAGCTTTGTCGATTTCGAAGGAAGCTAAATCTTTCGTCGAGAGAGTGATAGTCCAGACAGCATAAAAGGAACCGAAAACCTTGTCTGAGGAGTCTCTTGTTCTCATCATTCAAGGACTGGAACACTTTGGATGCATACCCTCTCTCACGAGCTCCACCTGATTAAAGACACGAGTTTGAAGGTGGGCGGTAATTTCCTTGTTGTGTTTTTGAAGGTCCTCAATGGTCAGGCTGCAACTTTCTTACATTGAATATTTTGAATCTTCTGTCTGCACGTTGATTCAGTGATCTCATCAACCCAAGCGTAAAGAAGAGTCGTTGAGCGACTTTCTATCCTCGATAAAAGAAAAAGAGACGTCAAAATTAAAGTGTCACGTAAGGAAAAGGTAAAACCAAAAGCAGGATAAATACCTCTACGGCAAAAGGCGTTCGGCAACGCATCTATATTCTCTGTCCTTATCAGCGAAAATAAGCACTCCCTCGTCTACGTGGAAGAGTGGAAAGTGAGACTCTATCCAATCTAGAAGCCATGTGGCGGCGGCGTCATACTATGGCTGGATCAAACTAAAACGGGGATAAAACCTAAAGGTGCGGCTTTTAGAGTACTCCTAAGATGGAAGCATGATCTTTATATGCTCGATGAATGCGAGGCATTGGTTCCGTGGACGAAAGGTGAGGTTGACAGCTAAAAGAGACTCGAGGCCTTGATTTCCTTAACTCTCGACAGCGAGAGCACAGGAAGCTTTGCAGAATGATAGTAAGAGGGTTAGAACCACTTTGAGCGTCATTATTGACGAAGATACTGTTGGGAGGTTTAGAACCTTGCAAGTGTCAAGGAGGTTAGAACCCTCGAAAGACATCCAGGTTAAAACCTTAGGCATGAGACGCTTGTCAGGGATTGGGGTCGCAGGAGACCACGGAGGAAACATATGACTTCGGGAAATTGACAGAGGATAGCTGCCTTTGGGCCATGTAGGAGACTTCAATCTTTGGGAGGAGGAGATGCGCCCCTAACGTAAAGAAACACGAGAAAGATCCGGGTTGTGAGAAAGTTTCGAAAGTCTCATTGTCAATCGAGCTTGCCTTTCGTTGACCCGGTTTGGAGGAAGCGACAAATCTGAAGGTTTTTGGATAGCACGTATCTGAGTAAACACATTAGAGAATGAAAACATATGTTGAGGTCATAGTCAAATACATTCCTTAGTAAAAGATTATCACCACTTTGAGCTCGAATTGAGTCTCTTTGCACTGTAGCATCGGCATGAGAGGATGAAAGATTGAAAAGAAGAATAAAAGAGGACAACGAAGGAGAAGGTGCAAGAAACGCCCTGCACTTGCCCTTTAGAGTTTAGAAGGGTTCACGTAGATGCTTGGCGTATGGCGAAGGGGCGGCTCGATGACTTGAATCTCGGTGCAAAATTTCTCTACGGAAAGGTGGGGCGTAAAAGGTTTTGCTTGATACACTACGTTCCAACACCATTGGTAAGGACAGCCTTTCAAGAACCTAGCGGGTAAGCAGAGCCCATCTGTCCTTCGCAATTCTTTACAGGCGAGATCATCAATAAGGGAAAGAAGAAGTCCCATGAAGGACATGACGACCAGACTTATCTTTACAAGGTTGAAGCTCAAAAAAGAGATGAAATAGGTCGACTGAGACCCTAAGCCCACTTATAAAGCAAAAGATATGAAAGCCTATAAGAAACCTCCAAGAATTTGGATGAAGCTGAGCAGTAAGATAGCTTGTTAAGCTTCAAGAATTCCATGATGAAGAAGGCATAGGGAAAGCGAATGCCCATATCAAGCAGCGACCTCATGAATAGCAAAAGAGACATACTGTGGGCAAAACAGTGACAACTAGGTTCACCAGGAAGACTAATTCTCCAATCGGAAGGAATCGAATACTTGGCCTTGAAACTTTGAACATCACCTTCATTAAGAGAGATAGGAAGGCAGGTAGGCCTATCACGAAGTGAGCTGAGGTCCAAAAAGATGTAACAGGTCTACTAGTTTGTCTTCGTTTGAGCCATGACAAGGTGATGATATATATATATATATATAGATATAGATATAATTAATTAATCAAAATAAAAAGAAATATATATATATATAATAAATATATATATGGCGTCAAGTGTGCGAAGAAAATAAAATATGTATATAATATATATAGATATATTAATTAATTAATTAATTAATTAATTAATTAATATATGCATAGAAGACGGTTGGCGGAAGAAAGGTAAAATAAAAATATATATGTCATATATATAATATATACATATACTATTAATTACTTAATGTATATATTTCTAATCTTTAGTGTTGCTCGCTGATGAAAAAGAAAAAGTAATCTAATTAATTAATTAATTAATTAATTAATTAATACCTTTCAAGCTTCGTAGAAATAAAGCAAGTGCAAAAATCTTCGATGGTCACGGAAGAATGCCGAAAAATACTTTTAACTCAGGGTGCGATGCCAAAGTCTTTAACCCAATAGAGGCGTGGTGATCTCTAAAAGTGGGGGTGAGACTTCCTTATATAGAGATCGAAAGGTGAGAGTTCAAATTTGAGTTGAACTCAAGAGATAAATCTTTATCCAACGATAAAGATAAATTCAAGTATGTTAGAGCTTTTATCCAACCATATTATCTAGATTTAAATTAGTTGTATCTTATCTGTAGATAAATTCAAATATTATTATCAGGATAAGTTTAGAAGAGAGAGAGTTTGAAGCAGATAAGGATCCAATCTCTATCTTTAAGGTTCTAAACTAAAGATAGAAGCTGGGGAGCAACTGATGTGGAGTAATTCAAACCCACGTAGTACCCCCACTTTTTCACATCACACCCACCATCTCCTTTTGCACCTACGATCTCGAACACGTGAAATGTTCACGTAACTAAGCATATATCTATAAATAGACTCCCTCATTTAAAAAGAAAAGACTTTGGAAAAAGATCGAAGGAAGACAAACGTCTGATTCTCTGCGACTTAGCCATCGAGTGTTTGTGAGGAACACTTCCCACACTGCAAGATGTGTCTTGGCATCTAGAGAAGGAAAAGACTCCAACTCTTTTTGTTTTGACTCCAAACTCGAAGTTCACAAGTTAAGGCCCCCAATAAATTCATCGTTGTATTTTGGGCAAACAACACAATCAATCCACAACATCTTTCTCGAAATAAAATTCATAGATCGCAAGAAATAATTACAAGTAAATAAGTCATCTCAAGGAACGTGGCCAAAAACCTTCACCCACACTAGTTCTACAAGATCAACAACAACGAAGAGAAAAAGCTACCCAAAAAGACAAAAATCAGCATAAAATGGTAGGCCAAAAATAAGACATGCTCGATTCTCACCGATTTCTATAAAACCGACTTTGAAGATGATGGTAAACTAGCTCAAGAACAATGGATAGAGAAGAGCGGTGCGAGGGTCTAGTTTGGCTGATCGCAAATGCATAGAGATGAAGTGAGGAAGGGTTTAAATTAATTTACTTTTTGTTTGGGAGTTTATCGCTTAATTTACATTTACATTCCTTGCCCATTTATATAATTTTGTGAAAATTTCATTTAAATACTTCGTATGAGAGTTTTTAAAAAGTTTAAATTAATTTTTATAATTAAAAAAATTCTATATTAATATCAATATACCAATCCCTTGTTATTTTTATTTTTTAAAATAATTATTTTTATAATAAATATTTAATAAGCAAAACTATAATAATACATTTGGCATGATGGTAAAGGTCAACACCTTTTATAAGGTCTTAGCAAACTAGTGGACTAATAATAATAATAATAATAATAATTATAATTATAATTATTATTATTATTATTATTATTATTATTATATTAACATTAATATATTATTATTGTTGTTGTTGTTATTATTATAATAAATTTTCAATAACATTAAATTTCTATCAGATGTGAAAAATTCCGAGGGCGGGATAATTTATTTAATCTTATAAGAAAATATGGAAAGCATTGACAAGGAAAATTAGGTTAGTGTTTGCATCACAGCGTGCAAGAACCCTGTGACATCTTATTTGGTTAAATTCATGTAATTTTAAATTTAACATGAAAATAACATATTGTGACAAAACTTTTGCCACTAATAAGTTTTAATTTAATAAATAATACATAGCATCTAGGATCATTTTTTGCCGATAAATATCATTTTTATAATGAAATCTCTACGGACGGATTTATGAATTAGCCGCTATAAAAATTATTGTTAAAAAAATAATAAATAAACTTGTGCATATAGTAGCTAATTCAAAAATTTGCCACTAAAAACACATTTATAGAGGCTAATATACAAATCAAGCGCTATAAATATAATGAGTGTTAATCTATAGTGATATATTTGAAAATCCACAGCTATGAAGATTTAAAACTGCTAACTTATAAATTTTCAGCTAAATTTAGTCCCTATAGCCCAACTTTCTTGTAGTCTTATAGTAAACAAATTTATATCCAACATATAAACCTTAATCAAATATTAAAATATGATTACAAGACAAAAATAATCACAAAATCATATATGTATTTTTCAATTTTCTCTACACTGTTTAAACACATTCAAATTTTCAACTATACCCTTATCCATTTTTCATAAAACCCAAAAATAATCAATATTCACCATTAATGAAAATATACGACCCATTGAGCGTCTATTTTTCATATATTTATGTGGGCTCCTTTTTTCTCACCTGGCCTTCTGATTAGGGTTAACCGACTAAAAATGATGGATCACAAATCAAATTTTAATATTTTGTAAACTTCGAGGGATTATGGGTTCATGATTTTCATTAGGGGCAAGCCTCCAATGTTGATTACCCTGGACATTATCGCAGCACCTCTGATGAAGAAAATAAGTGTGGACAAGGAAACAAATTCTGACAAATAAATTTTATTCATTTCAATAAACATGAATTCATAGACTTCATTGAAAGCACAAGAAGTTTGAAATTTAATCATCTTGACGCAACAATGATTGTAGTCTTTTATCTTTTTCTGACTATTTCGCCGAATAGCACGCTTTGACTTTTGTTAACTTTTGGTCATCGTCAACGGTTGAAATATACATCTTGAACATGATTTAGAAACTTGTGAAGTTATGTCTTGGATATTTGAATTTGCATCTTGGATTTGATTTGAAACTTGATTTGAATTTTCATAAGCTTCAACTTTCAGGCTATTGAAACTTTTTGCAACTTGTGAACTCTTCAACGCTTTAGGCTTGAGTTGTTGACCTCATTTGTTGATTCGTTTAAAACTTGGATATTTGATCTTGCATTTTTTTTTTATTTGAAACTTGATTTGAATTTTTACATGCTTCGGCTTTCATGCTTGTGAAGCTTTTTTACAACTTGTGAACTCTTCAACGCTTTATTCTTGATGTTGTTGAGCTCATTTATTGATTCATTTGCAACTTGGTATTTTGGACATTTGAATTTGAATTTTTTTATTTTTTATTTGATTTTTGTATCATGGATTTAATTTGGATTTCAAGTTATTGAATCTCTATGTTGATGAATCACAAACTTGATTTTTTTTTACATGATTTTACTTTTGAAAAGATCCGGCTTTCGTACTTGTGAAGCTTCCTTCAGATCTTGACTTGTGAAATTCTTTGAGTCTTTGACTTTTAATGTCTTGAGACTGTTGAGTTCAATTGTCGAATTATTTGATTTTTTTATGTCTTGATTTGTGATGTCTTGAGACTACTAAATTCATTTGTCAATTCATTTAATTTTTTTATTATGTTTTATTTATGTCTTGACTTGTGAAACTCTTTAAGTCTTGACTTGTAATGTCTTGAGACTGTTGAGTTCAATTGTCAAATCATTTAATTTTTTTCATGTCTTGATTCTCCCATGCTTTGAACTTTAACTTGCACATCATCGAAGTGTGACCTTTTGTGTGATAACTTTAGCTTGCTTAGTCTTGGATTGGACTTCAAGTTGTAATCTTGAACCTGATCTCTTTTAATTTTGGCATTTGAGGACTTTGGCATTTCATGCTTGTCGAGGACTTTGACATTTCATGCTTGTGGAGCCCTTATAACTTTGACTTGTGAAACATTTTTAAGCCTTTGATTTCCTTATATCTTAGAACTTTAAAGTTTCATTTGTCATTTCATTTCCAATCCATAACTCATTCGCCTTATTGAGTTATTAACTTGATTTCTTTGTGATATTTGAATATATATTTTTTTACTTCTTTTTGTCTGACTAATGAATGATCCGTTCTTCAATGTGAGACATTCCTTCTTTTTTCTTTTTTTTTGTCTTTTCTTGGAGAAAAGCTTTCTTTCATTTTGTAAAACATCATTCTTTTTTTAACTCCTAAGTGTGGCATGTTTTACATTAGACCACATTTTGGACCAACACCTTCGATGAAGAGTTCTCAATGACCTCCCTGTGAGCGTCAAGAGGCAATGGAAGGTCTTATCAAAGAAAGCAATCGCTATGTATTGAACATCACTGCGATCTTGAAAAGAGTTTTTCAAAGGTCTTCATCAACTCTTTCAGCTCTTGTGATTGTCAAGAGGCAATGGAGAGGCCCTTTTAAGGAGAATAGTCACCATGCATTGGATATCACAGTTAGCTTCAAGAGGGTCTTTAAAAGTCCTCAATAGCCCATTCGCTTCCATGACTGTCAAGAAGCAATGGAGAGGCCCTGTCAAGGAGAGCAATCACCATGCATTGGACATCACAGTAAGCTTAAGGGGGTTTTGTGAAATTACCAAAATACCCCTCATCTTAACTAAAACCCCTTTTTCCCTTTTTTGCATTTAAACCCTCTAACTTTTCATTATTTTTTTCTCACATTTTATCAAATTTTGCAAATAAAACCCAAAATTTCACATTTTCATAATTTTCATGGCTTTTGCAGTTAAACCCTCGAGCTATCATATTTACACACATTTTCACAATTTTGCATATGTGTCCACAAATATATATATATATATATATGAACCAAGAGAGAGAACTTCAATACAATGTATGGCACAGTATATTATTTTTGCTTCATATTTGCACACTAGCATAGCCAAGAAGAAGAAATGATGCATGTGGGCATAGCATGATAGATGAAGCATGCTTGATTTCTTAAGCAAAAGATGCATGCGTATTATAGTTCATCAAAGAAAGGGTCATGCATAGTATTGCATTGAACCTCCTTGAAGCAATAGCCACTTGACGAGTTCTATTCTATTTAGGTATACGGAGAACGTTGGCTTCTTGGGCTTTTCTAGGGTGATGATGGCGGCAAGCAAGGTTGTTGACGATGTTGCTATTACCACCATGCCGGTTCTATGCAACTTAAGTATATGGAGAACGTTGACTTCTTGAGCTCTATCAGGGTGGTGACGGTGGCAGGAGCCATATATCGTCACCACCAAGCTGTCCTCTACTTTTTTCCGTAATGGCGTTCAGAGAGAAAAAAACACATGTAGGAGAGCAATATACATAAAGGGCATGCTTGCCTTCTTTGACAAAAGTTGCTTAAAAAGAAAAATGCATGCATATTTATTCAAGGGACATGCATGTATTTCATTGAACATGAATAATATAGATGTCATATATAGATATTGGTTTTTTTTTTTTACACGCAGGAAGCTCTTTTTTTCTTTTTTTTACTATCTACCTTTCATTATATATATTTCATAAATATTACCTTCTTGTTGAACTCCGGCCATTCAACCTTGCGCCTTGTCATCAGCAGTTCTCAGGCAAGTGGAGCTCCTCTGATGAACAGTTATCAATCAAGACTTCATAAATTTGTTGAATAGCTTTAAAACGGCTTTCTATCTCAGCCTTTTTGCTTCTTTAGCCTCTTTTGTTTGTTTGTAGCCAGGAATTGCAAGTGCCCAAGCCTAAGAGTGCACCATGGTCTTGTTGCTTGCTTTCAATATTGGATTTCTTTTTGTCCTTACTGCTGTAGGAATCTGTAGATGCTCTATGCTTAACATTTTGATCATCTGTATTTGAATTTGCATCCTTTTAAAATCACCTAGATAAGGGCATGCAAGAATGCAATCATAAAGCAACCCTGGATTGGATGAGCTTAGAGGAGGCGGCGATGGGGTAGCTACTAGGGTCTCTGACAACGCAAGGCCATCACTCCGGTTCTTTTCATGGATCCTCAAAGAGAGAAAGAGAGACATAGTTTTGGAGATCAAGGAGAGGGAGAGAGGGAGGGGCATTTAAGAGCTTCCATGCCAACATGTGTGGTTCCTCCCGCAAACAAGCTTGGAGATGACGACGGCAACCTTGGTGGGAGCATCACCGGGAGAAGCCTTTGGATTCGGCAAGAAAAATACCAGTGACTTCGAGAACGAAGTCGATCAGCATCTCTTTGAAGAATGCCACATTCTCGCACATGAAAGAAGTACGTATGGATGGATATGGCGCTCTGGGATCGAAGAAGAGTGCCGATGTCTGAATATCAAGAAGAAAGGGTGAAGCATGAAAGAGCATGCATTCATACGTGCTCCATTCCCTAAAAAAAAAGGGTCGGCAGAGATGCACATGGAGCCTTCCTTTCTTTACCCCGGGTCCCACCATCAAAAGAGATGCCTCCCATCCATGGAGAATCCTCTTGGCTTATCCAGCTAAATTCTAATTTTTTTTATTTTATCCCTGATCTTGCCAAAACATCCAAAACAAACCGTCCCGTTTATTGTAGATATCCGGGATTTTAAAATTTTTGAATTATTATTATTTGTTCTTTTTTTTTTTGGTTCTTATCTCATCTGGTGCACATCCTTTCTCATATATTTTATATGATATTATTTTTATTTATTTATTTTTATTATTTTTTAATCAAATTTTTTTATTTGAAGCTCGAATTCAATTTAATTTATTTTTTTCATTTTTTTTAATCCAAGCATGCCTGGAAATTTTTTCATGTCTAAACAGGGATCATTATCACACAATTTTATTTAAAATAAGATTGAAATTTTATTTAAATTAAAATTCTTCTCCTTTTTTTTCTATATAAACAAGTTATTAAACTCAGACCGATCTGACTGATTCAGATGTAAATAAAAACATTAAATTTTCTTACAATTATAAGGCTTGACACTGCAAAATAAATACATGAAACTTAAAAATTTTGTCACGAGAAAAATAGATTGGAATGCTCAACATCCAATTATTCATTACACCATGAAGCATTGGCAGGATGCCTGGCTTAATTTAACACAAAATACATGAATGCCACCTTTTTTAATTTACCCTCACTTCCAAAAGATTCAACCTAAGACAAGAGACCTTAAGTTTTATTTAATATTATGAATATTTATTTCTTGTCGAACTTTAAGGTGTTAGAAGGGCGTGCCAGCCTTCTTTGTTATATAATGTGAGCGAGTGAGAGAATGGTGAGCTCTCACATTACATCTAAGGTTTCTTTTTATTTTTCTTTTTTTCTCCTTTCTTTCTTTTTCAATTTTTTTCCTATTTCTAATCGATCAATTGTGCAGGATGGATAAGAGTAAGGAATTTTTCAAGAGGCTGAAGGAGTCCATCGTCATTTCAGAGGTCACTCACTTGGTGATCAAGATCATCGATGCTATCATTGATGTGTTCAATCCTCCTAAAACCTCATTTGTCTGTGTCTTGAGAAAGGGAGAAGGGGGCCATGCCTACTACCCGGTTGACGACCAAAAGAGTGATCAAGAAAATGTCGATGTTGTTGCTTCAATTGATGCCCCTGCTTCTGTTGATGCGGCTGATTTTGCAGAACCTTCTGAAGCTGAGGTTGAGGACAATGTGATAGACCCGTTCACTGGCCCTGAAAAGTATATCAAATAGTTATTCTACAACCATCTCTGTATATTACTCCTCATAAACATTCCATCCACGCTTATGATTCAAGAACGAAATATTATGTTCTTAAAATTTCGTGCAGGCTTACAAAAAATCCTCTCTTATTTGAAATGATAACTGGACTCATACACAGCCTATATTCAATATTTTTTTTGAAATAAAGGAACTGCACAGCATATATTCAATATTCACCATCTTTCTAGACTTCATGCAGCGTTTGGACCTTTGGATTCCTTTGATTTAGTGATCATATTCGAAGAATTTTCAATGATGATTGATGTTGTCACGTTCGAGCCCCACAGCCAGGCCCGCAGACAGATCGGCCGCATCCAATGGGACTGGGCCCCACTGGGTGCAAGGCCTCAGATTTGACCTGGTCAGAGTCAAGCCTAACAAGCAGAATAGGAACAGTAATATAGAATTACAAATAGGATAACATAAACTGAAATGATACAAGTACGGGCTTTAGCAACCCTCTAGAATACAAAGCCGGCCAAAGAATTTGCAAATCACAAATACAGTCAGAATACAATCCTTACTCACACAGAAAAGTTCACTACAAAGATACTGTCAAAAGCAGGAAATACGACTCCCAGCCAGCCCCCAGTCCTAGACTTGATCTTCTCCTGCGAGAACAGAATTCACAGAGTGAATGAGCAACAAGGGCCCAGTAGGATCGCAGAAACGGCAGATAAAGCAGATATTGCAGAACAATTAATCAATATGCACAGAAATGTGAAAAATAAACACAAATTACAGAAATAATCAGAAATACGAAAACGCACAAAAAACAAACGTGTACATCTCCCTGACTGATAACAGAAATCAACAGCGCGAGGCTAGATCATCAACTGTGAAGTCGGAACATAACAGAACAGAATATCAACAGCCGTGGCCGGATCATCGACTGCAGTCGGGGGGTAGCACTACTATAGAAAACATGTGCACATGGCTAGGACTTTCTACTAGCTGGGCGAGCCAGAAATGGAGATGTATTAAAACCACATAAATTCGAAATACGCACAGTGGTAATACCGGAGAAAATGCAGAAAATAAAGGAAATAAATAACTAAAATAGGTATCAAGTAATTAAATAAATAAATTAAATTACAACAATAATGAAATAAATAAGTAAATAATAATTTTCAGAAATACGGAGTTTTACGGGTGCAAGAGCCTACCTGGCTCCGAGCTATAGAGTCGGGTTCACCAAGTCCCGCGAACTAAGGCTCACTACAAGATCTACCCAACAGAATAACTACACTTAGAAATAATTCTCAGGCTGGGCCTAACTTATAACTATAGCCCAACTTTACACAACAGGAATTTGAACAACAACTTCCTAATCACCAAAGGATGAATGACTAACAAGATTCCACAGCAAAAAAAAATCAGAACAACCAAGCATATAAATATACACACATGAAAATAACAACTAATATACATGATTTAAGAAGAAGCCATGCTTTAAAATTTAATTGCCACCACACAGGAGACACACTAAAGTTGCAGGGTAAGTATGCATAATTAAATATATGTATGTAAATATAAACCCATAATTAGACAAATCCCCTAAAAAAAAGCATGCTTGCAAGGGTGTTTGCATAGGTTAGATCTAGGTGTCAAGGTAATACCAAAAATAACATATTAAAGTAATTAGAGTCTAGAAGGTTTTTAGAGAATTAGATACTAAAAAGTCAAGATCTCATGCATATAATCAAACTCTCATGCTGACCAGCATTAAATACAATTAAAGATTAACTAAAGACATCATTACGATTAAGCTAAAAGAACTAATCAAGATAACTCCAACAAGGTCGTAGGAATACCAGAGACATCTAAGTGTATAAGAATATATATATATATATATGTGTGTGTGTGTAATAGATAATTTTTAACAAATAAAACATGCTTTCAAAACCAACCTAACAACCGAGTTAACACAATCTCATGGCCAACCGAAAGGTCAAAACAAATCCTCCTAAGCTGCATGACTAACTAAATATAAATAATTATAAAGTAAGCAAAAGATTAAATGAAAGAGTTTAAGCTCTAATGATAGCTTATATCTCGAATTAAAGCCGTATGAATATACATGAACATATATATAAATCTACTCAATTTAAATCAAGCATGCAGACTTTAGGTGTATATATATACACATACACAGTGTGGGACTACTTGAAACTCTAGGGATTTCAAGTGATAAACCCTATTTCTAGTATAGATCTAACCCTTTGTTCAAGGCGAAAGACCCCTAGTTCACGATTAAGCCCCAACACCAAGGATTACTTCAATACTTCACTCTACTACTCTCGCAATTAAGCCCCAGTGGAGTTTGTCTCTCGGCACTTCACTCTACCGCGACCGCAAAGAACTATTGGAATGTGGAGGTAGGATAAATCATGTCAGAAGGGAAAGGGGACATTCCGCTACCTCTCGACTCACCCTCTCATCCCTCTTTAATCTCGTTAAGTCTAACCTAATGATGTTGTCACTCCTTCAAAGGACTACCTAGATAGAATCTTAACCCTAGTGTCACTCTTGAGGAAAATCAAATTAACAAGCACACGAGATTGAAACTCAATTAAAACATCAATTAAAGGAAACATAATAAGAGTCAATGAAATAAAATCATCCTAAGGTTTACAAGTCCAAGCACCCACTAAGGGTTTAGCTCTCCATGGAGCAATACACAATCAACAGTGAAATCGAAGGTAAATGCAAGCAATCCATAGATGAAACCCCCTTGTAGTCCATATCGATGGTTTTACGGAGCCTCCTCGTCTTCTCCAAAGATTTTCTTGTCAAACTTAGGGCACACCATACCTAACCAATGCCGACGAAAGCTCCCCCAATAGTTCTCCTCCAAAGGAACTCGATGTCGAATGCCGTAGAACCGCTCATAGAACCAAGCAAAACCCTCTCCAAACCCTAGCTACGCTCTCCCCAGAAGATGGGCAAAAGATAGGGAGAAAATCCCCAAATAAAACTCTCAAACTGGTATTTATAGGGCTGGAATCGGGCATCCACAGGTCGTGTGGATTTTCAGTTTTTTTTTCCTGCGCACTATGAACAATAACTGCTATAGTGATTTTGCTACAGTAAACTGCTACAATACTTCGCCGGACTGCTCCCGAATTCACTTTTTTCATCGAAACCGCATGATTGGGCACACATCCATGCGGTAGATCACGTCGCATCTTCAATTAAACTATATTGACGATGTTGCACAAGTCAGAACATATGAGTGTAACTGCCTTTGTGCCCCTCCACTTTGTATATTCACTTGAGCACAATAGATGTTGGCGCACACCCACATGCCTTTGTTCACAACTTGTGTTTGCACCTTTGTTCGATCCAAGAACTTCATCAACAATCGCGCCCGCGATCTACTTTTTTTCTTCGTTCTTCTAAACTTGTCTCCACAACCCTAAATGCACAAAAGAACACAAATATGCATGAATGAGCTATAAAATCTGATAAAAGTAATGGTTAATGTAAGAAAAGTATACTTCAGTATTACTTTATACAAAAAAACACTTATCAATAACCAACAATTTTAAACACTAAAAGAATTCTTTAACCAGAAACTATTACTTTTAAGAGATAACAAGTAGACTTAAAAAGAAACAAAGTTTTCTATAGAAAAATGTCACTCGAGATAATTGTTAACGTAAAATGTGAAATTATAGCACACATTGTTAATGATTTATTACCTCCTTTCTTTCGATAGATGACAATATGGGCCCTATCGACGCTTCCTTCCGATAACTATTCTCACTATAACACGGTATCCTTGGGGTCTTGCAAAAATGTAACTTCTTGCCAGTGCCGGTGAGCTCATAAAACCATATGTTCAATGCAACTACGCAACCTTTAAGGTACCCTGTGTTGGTCTTCTTCCCAGTGCATCTTGCTTGCACTCGAGCAACCACTTGTGGAATGTCCTCCATAAGCCACTTGTGCCTCGCCCGCGCCCATGTGTATCGTCCCATGTCAGGTAGGTCATCTAAGTAATCAACAATCCAATTCGGAACAGAGCATGAGGTATTTGGGAAGAGAATAGTACCCATGAGGTACACCATAAGGAGCATTACAAAATTTTCTTCTTCTCCCCTCTGCCGAATAATTTGGTTAGGTATTCTCTTGATGGAGTCTCTGTGTCTTTCGTAAGTTTTCGATAAATACTAGTTTTCAAAAGATGACCGTGTTTTCTTCTTTTGAAATACAACTGCGTCTCCATCACATCGTAGACCAAGAATGAGAGCCACATCTTTAGGCCTGAAACTCAACAGGCTTACCCAGATTCTGATTTTATTGGTGCGGTCATCATACCTTTGCAACAGAGAAGCAAAAAGAACCCACTCTTGGAATACAGGTTCAAGTTTAGTGACTGCTGCAAACGGTGTCCTTTGGATGATCTCCCAGTGTCGTCCACTCATGTGAACTTTCATGTTAGCCATAGTCTCAACTACTGGTGTCAAATAGCATCGCCCATTAACTAGGTTGACCGCTATAATCAGAAGCCTATGACAATAGCAACACATTAATCAATATTCAGAACTCTTAAACAGAAAGCTATGTTTTAAACAAAACTGACAACTTAAATAGAAAACTCATTTCTTAAATGGAAAGCTATGTTTTTAAATTGTAAACTCAATTCTTAAACGGAAAGCTCATTTTTTACACTGATACTATTAAACACTACATACTGCAACCATATCAAATTAAAGGGGTAACATACATCATAAACATTACATAGCACAATGAGATTGCAAACCAATCGAAAAATCTTCTTCAGCACAGCATTATCACTTTCGATCGTGTACACAGACGAAAATGAAAAACAAAACAAAACCCTAGCCGAAAAATCTCCCTGGAAACTAAAAGATCATCCAATAATCACACCATAAAACAGAAAAATCTCTCTTTCTAACAGAATACTTTACAAATCAAACCGGAAAAAACCCACAGAATGTCAAAACAAAAGGAAACTGTACAATATCTTCAATGGCGTCCACCTCGCCTCATTACTTTGGAACGCAAACTAATGAAATACCGAAGAGTTGAGCGGGAGTTCTCCTTGAAGACAATGGTCTGGTCCTTCAGACGATGTCCACGCAATGACAACTTTAGAAAGGGAAAAGCTAAAGAGGTAAAGAGAGAAAAAAGAAACCGGCGCCAATAATGGTGTTCTCTCGGGATTAACCAAGAAAAAAGAAACCGCTTCCTCTCAAAGTGGAAGCAGCCAAGGCGTTATGGTCAAACAATATCTCACTTGCCACGATTTCCAATGTAAGGGACAATTTCATCTTAAAAAATTCAAAACTAACTCCGTTACATGCTCGGAGGGTTTCAAATTCATTGTATTGAAAAGGAGGGGTTTTTTATGGATAATCAAATTTAGGGGGACAATTTGTGCATATTGCAAACTTAGAGGGTGTTTTTGGCAATTTCCAGTTTTAATAATTATAATTTGTTTAAAACATATAATGAAACATTTGATGCAAACAAATAAATTGAATTAAACATCTCTCGTTACTAATATCACATTTAATACAAACAAAGAATTAAATGCAATAGGAGAAACTCAAAAAAAACTAAAAATTTCCCTCGAAACACTCTCAAAGCAAATTATACATCTAATTTAAATATATGTATTGAAATCTATATAGAATACTTTTGAATTCTCTCCTCTATCTCTATCTCTATATAAATAGAAATATTATATACCTTTTATACCTTTTAAATTATATATATGTAGAGAGAGAGAGAGAAAGAATGTAGGTTGTAAATTAGTGCTTCCCATTCAACATGTCCCTAGATCAAGACAATATAGACAAGAACAAATGAGACAATTACAAACATAAGATGTTCAACATGCATAATACAAATAAAAAACAAAGTTAAATATCCCTCAAAGTCATAGTCATAAGATAATCTAACAAATATAAATTAATTTTAAAAAAACTCCCTAATTAATCTACATACCAAAAGTATTTTAATAAATCAGGATTCATAAGAGCACAAAATAATGCAAGAAAATATTGTGAAAGATCACAAAAATAATTAAATAAATTAGCACCAAAAAACACATAACAGACATTCATTCTAAAATTCACTATCACATAGTAAAAATCCTATTGATTTAAGGCAATCACATGATGCAGGCTAAAATTTCATTATAAAAAGAATGGGTTGTTTATCTCATAAGCAAAATTATGAATTAATGCTACACCTCTAAGACATACTACTTGGAGTGAAAGGATCACTTGCTGCCTGCTGCAGCTGCAATATACATAAAAAGTTAAATGAATAGAATTGAGATTAGGGATGGCAACGGGTCGGGTCGGGTGCGGGTATTACCATACCCGTACCCGTACCCAATACCCCACTAATATACCCGAACCCGACGGGTTTTAAAAACCCAAACCCACACCCGCACCCGACGGGTAATCGGGTACCCGCAGGTATACCCGCCCCCGCCCCAATATTAAAAAAATTAATAAAAAAGATTTTATTTTTATAAAAAAAATAGCTTAAAAGTAATTATAATTTTTTATAAAATAAAATTATTATATAATTACAAGACCAAACAAAGAGGAAAAATAAAAACCCCTAAATTGTGAAGTTGTAGAACATATTAGTATATATATATATATATATACATATATATATTATATATATATTTTAGTAATTTTAATTTCTGGTCGGGTACGGGTTCGGGTACGGGTCGGGTATTAGAATTCCCATACCCGCACCCGTTTCATACAAGTCGGGTTTTACCCGAACCCGACTCGAAACCCGTTCAAATTGGGTTTTACCCGTCAAACTCGGGTCGGGTTGGGTCGGGTTGGGTCGGGTATGGGTATTATTGCCATCCCTAATTGAGATTGACTAAATGCTTGAATGAATTGCTCCATGGGTCTAAATTACGACATTATGTTCTCGTCTCCAAGACTACTTAATGGTGGACTATCCTCTTCACATGATACAGGCTTCCATGATAAAGATTTATTTTATTTTAATTTTTCTTTTTAAATTTATCAACAAATAAACAAAATAAAAACTGCAATCCCATTACTAAACTTACTATATATATATATATCATTGTCAATGTACTATATATAGATGCATTCCATGAACTTACTGCTGACATTGCAAGCATCACCAATGAAAGAAATGTATTTACAAAGAAATTGTTTAAAGAGGCTATATATATATATATATATATCCAAACAAGATCCCAAGTCTTAAACAGTGTTATTGTATTCATACTAGGCATTCCATAATACAATGTTTGCATAGCAAAAGCAGTGCTTGGAGAATTGAATTTGCTACCAATATGGACCTTAAAAACATGGCAGTGACCAGTGAGTTCAAAAACATCCAGGTTAGTTCTTGGAAAACAAGAAGGGAATCGTTTGAATCTTTTACTAAAATGATATTTGCAAGAAAGATCTCTATTTTAAAAGTTTAAGACAAAGTAAAACTCCAAAGCTAAAAGGTTATTAAAAAATAAGACTCTTTGTATGAGCCATGAGGCGATGTCATGCATCTTTCCCCGAATTATGTCATTAATGATCTATGTAAATTAAAAAAACTGGGCTATGTAATACTTCTCCGTATGCATCTTTAGCTGAATTTGCTAAAATTTTAATATTGAAGGCCTAACATTGAACCGATGAACACTGGAAGGCTATTGATGGTCATGAAAGGATGGTTTCAGTATATTATAAGTTATACAAAGATTTGACCATAAGTAATTTGAGTTCCAGTCTATCTTCATAATTCAGTATCATCAAATTCATTAGGCTGAATAAATGATAAGACTAATAACAAATTTTTCAAACTCATCAAAAAAAATTATGGCTCTTGTGGGCATTACAAAGAATATATGAACATTAAAGCAGTAAAAGTTTGGTTTTGTGGGCATTACACAAAAAGCAGTAAAAGTTTGGTTTTGCAGGCATTACTAAGAATATATGAATATAAGAAAACAGCAAATCAAAATTAATAGAACTCATCTTTTTTCACACTTCCTTTTCCATATTTTCAAGACCTCTTCTTGAAATGCTAATGCTGTGCAGTACCATAGAATTTAAGAAAAAGAAGAAGAAGAAGAAGAAGAAGAAGAAGAACAAGCAACATTAAAGAATTAGAAAAAGAACAAAAAAGTTTTATGTCCAAAGAGACTCTCATGCTATCATTTATATACACGATAACAAATCAATAAACAACACATACAACATGATCTTCAGCAAAAATACATATTAAAAAAACAGATTTTTGGAGGAAAATGTACCAATAAGCAAGAAAAAGGCTAGATCTACAAAGATCTGGATATCTAAATAATCAGAAAAATTATTTACCTGAAGCTAGAAACAACAAATATGAAGGAAACTTTAAGGTTTATTGAAGATCAATCTCACTGCTGAAGATCTGCATGGAATAATGCATACAATCCAAGAAAAATATAGTTAGATCTAGAAACATGAGAGTTATAAGAACCGGAGGATGACCTTGGAGGAGCTCTTGCCAGTGTGAGCGGAGGACGACCTTGGAGGAGCTCTTGCCGGTGTGAATGGAGAACGACCTTGGAGGAGTTCTTGCCGGTGTGAGCGGAGGACGCTCTTGCTCGTGTGAGCGGAAGGAGCTCTTGTCGGTGTGAGCGGAGGACGACAACGCTCGTTGAACAACCTCTTTTTCTCCTTCTTTGATTTTATTTTCCCTGAATTTGGTTTTAGGCCCAATTTGGGCGTAAAACCAAATACACCCAAAAAGGCACTGTAGTGTAAACTCAATTACACCAAAGTTTTCATGTACACCCAAATAAACAATGGATTTTATAAAGTAAAGTATTTGGTTTTATATGTAAAACCAAATACACTCAAACAAACACACTTTAAAAGAATTATTAAGAATAGACCTTTCTCCTAATGAGTTTAAACCATCCCAAGCATCTACCACTTACATTAATCCCTATTAGTATATATTTATTAATTTGAAAATAATGAATACTAATCTATATTTTAAATAAATCCCCACCATCAAAACTCGGCCTTAGACGCTTGCATGCCCTTAAAAACTAAACAATGAGATTTTTTCAATAAAAATATATTGTCAAAATGCAAGGACAAAAATAAAAACATCTTTATTTTGTGGGAGAATTTGGCTTCTACAAAAGAATATAATAACTTTTTCCCGCTTTCATCAGAGAGTAAAGATGACATTGTGTTTCTTTTTAATATTACTATACATTTGAAGCAACATAGGCACTGGAAGCTGAAGTCTGATTACTACACTAACAGTCACATTAGAGCATTTTGCTGGCATAACATTTGAACCACAATTAGAGGTGGGCACGGGCCGTCCGGCAACCCGGCCCGGCCCGTGCCCGGCCTGGAACCGGCCCGCCGGGTCATTGACCCGTAACTAGCCCGTACTGTAGACGGGCCGGTTACGGGTTGGGCTTCTTCCAACCCGTGGCCCGGCGGGTTGGCCCGTCGGTCTAACCGCCGGGCCAAACCGCCAGGCCCGGCCCTAACTACGGTTCCCAACCCGCCGTTGGCTATTTTTTTTAAAAAAAAAAAAATTTCAAATTTCAAATTTTTCAGAAATTTATTTTATTTTTTTTAATTCTTATAAATTTCTATATATACCCCCACCCCACTATTATTTACTTTTTACCAATCATTACTCTTTCCCAACTCTCTACTCTCATGCTCTCTTAATCTCCTACTTTCATTCTCTCTTAATCTCACTCTCTCAAGGCATATTATTTGGATTCTTGGAGTTTAATTATTTCAAGTCAACATTATCAAGGCTTAATATTACAAGTTGGAATCTTGGAGACTTGGAGTGGTTCAACTTTGGTTTTTCTCTTAATTTTTAAGATTTCGGAAGTTCCCAATTAACAAGGTTGGTGATGATTTATTTATTTTTATGTTTAGTTATAGTTTCCTAGGCTTGTCTTAATTTAATCATGCAAGTACTAGTTGTATTCTCAAGCAAAGAAGAAACCAAGGGGATCACAATATACAGAGCTCAACTTGTACTTAAACACAACTTTCCGGTTCTCAGAAGAAATCAACACATACATGACTTTCAACGTCCTCAACTGGTGGCAAGGTAATGAAAATCCGTACCACATTCTTTCACTAATGGTAAAGGATATTTTTGCGTGTCTTATGTCTACAGTAGCTTGCGAGCAGACTTTTAGCGCAGGTGGAAACATGTTGGATTCGACACGTTCGCAATTAACCCCACAAAATATTGAAATTCAAGTTTGCACGGATGACTGGAAACGTGCTCAAGTTCGGCAACAAGAAGCAGAAGAAGGAAGTCCATATGCTAGTGATTTCTTCTACACAGATAACATGATGAGCACACCTGGCTCGACAGTCATTGAGTCCGACCAAGACCTAGATGGTACCGATTAAGTAAGTGGGTGACCGATTATAATGTGTAATAGAACTACGTGGGCTTTGATGCCTCTTACACCCAGGAGAATACGTAGGCAACTTAATTCGGCATGTAAACGAATTAAGTCCAAGCCATTTATTTCCAAATTTAGTGTAATTTCAATTTTTAGTGAAATTTAGTGTAATACGTGGGACATCTCTTATTACTTGGAAACTTGTGGTCTTCATTTTTGGGGTCTTAATTAATTCATTTTTTTCTATGAAATTTTCTGAATTTTTTCTTGAATTGTCACAAATTTTCTCATTTTTTTTGAATTTTTTCTGAATTTTCTGTAATTTTTTAAAATTTTTTAAAAAAAAAATTTTTGAGGTGGGCCACGACCCTGTCCGCCGGGCCCAAGCTGCGGGCCGACCCCGGGCCCAACCCGGCGGGTTGGCCCGCCGGTTTGGCCAGGCCCGCCGGGCCAACTTGGGAGCCGGGCCGGTTCCGGGCCCGGCTTCATGTGACCCAGACCCACCGGGTCCGACGAGCCAACCCGGCCCGCCGGGTTCTAGACCCAGCCGGGCCGGGTCAGTGGGTCGGTGAACCGGACCCGGTTACCCGGCCTGTGCCCACCTCTAACCACAATCAACAATTGGCACATCAGAGAGTAAAGTTGCACATGTTAATGCTGGAATTTAGCAAGAGCTCTGAAAAACAAAATACAGAGGAAGATTTAAAATACCAAAACTCTGGTCAAGCAAAACCATGATCCCAATTTCCTAAAGAGATGAAACCATCATCAAGCTAACCTAGGGATGTTACTTGGCCTGGCCCCGATAGGGAACTTTTTCGGGGCAAGAGTCGGGGCCAAAAAAAAATTTCCCGTTGGAGTTGGGGCCAGTGAATATCCTCCCCGTCTGTCCCGGCCTTGAAATATTAAATATTTAATTTAAATATTATATATATTATTTTCTGTTACAAATATCTAAATAAAAATTAGAAAAAACCCATATATTTATTTATTTAATTAACAAATTATTAATAATTAAATAAACATTAGTATAAAAATTAAATAAAATTCTAAACTTATATTAACCATTCCATTTTTTAAAATTTTTAAAATAATTTATTAGTGATTGTATATGCTGATATTTTGTGTTAAATCGTATTTGTAAATAAATTTCTCAATTATTAAAAATTTTTATGATATTTTAGCAAATATTTTATATATTTTATTTTAAATATTAATTATATTTTAATTTATTAATCAAGACCGTGAACACAAAAATTCCCCATAGGAACGGGAACATGGATACGGGTTCGGGGATGGAAGTATAATTTCGGAGTTGGGGCCAGGAAATGTATCCCCCGGTGAATCCCCACCCTGTTGACATCTCTATCTGAACCTGAGCACTGTGACACATTACAATCTCACAATATGCAGCAAAAGCAATAGTCCCAAGAATGACGTAAACACAAATTATCAATCTTACAAACTACTGACTGAATGATTACCCAAAGAAGCACAAAGAAGAAAGAAGGCGTCAATCCAAAAGCTGACAGTAACAGTTGAAATTATTTGTGGCTTACATGCAACTGAATTAAAAATAATCAGTTCAAGACTAACCACTTGCAGATGAATCAAACAAGTTCTGGGTAGTATAATCTGACTGCAATGGCTTACCCAAAATACCACTTGGGAATGTTTTCCCATGACACTAATTTTTTCTGGTATCCCAAAAGATTTCAGCAGAAGGCTGTCAAGACACCAAAACCAGCCTCCTCATCTAGGTTATGAAAGCCGGAAACTTATTATAATAAGTTTATACTTGAGTAAATTTCGCCATCAACAGCCACTCTTACAACCCTATTTTCTTCTGCACCTTTTGGATTTCATTCAAAAATATCCAAGTCATCTGCAAGATTATCATTAGGAAATCAGGACGAGAACACACACACACATGAAATAAGTAGTGATCCTAATCCTGTGTAATGAAGATTTACCATGACATGGGGTGCAATCCTAACGCAGTAGACAGGAAATCCAGTGTAGAACTTTAATGGACCCCCGCTCTTCAAGGTCTTAAAGGCACAATTCAAGGACCCTGTGTAAGGATATTTGCCATTGGCATCTGGCTGCATCTTTTGTATTTGTGTCTTCACATAGTCAAAGGGCAAGCTGCATGCTGATGCAAAGAAACCTGAAACAGCACTGGCCCCTGCAAAGCAAGACAAGATCAAATAAAAAACAAGAAAAATCATGAGTGACAAACTAACATGGTTCTCATTTTTATCTTGTGAAATTATGGACTACAATGAAATCTATTTCAATTTTATTGTCAATCTAATTATAAGTTTATAACATAAAGCAGAATGCATCAGAAAGCAGAAGCCTTTCATTGAAACACATTGAACACATTTTTTGTATAATTTTCCTTTCCTTTCAACAAGCTGTAGCTTAGGTCATAACCAAAAAACCTAACCAGGTAGTCTGAGCTTTATAATGGTGAGCACAAGCAAGTGACGGATGCTGAAAAGCAGTCAAGGAGCAATAGCAGGCTATGTGATGTGGTTTGGAGAAGTTGGGCTAACAAGAGTAGTTCGAAGAACTTAAATGACATTAAAGTGGAGAAGGCCAGATTTCAGATATAAAAGCATGCCAAAAAAGTATAAAGAGCAACAAAACACTAAATAACAAGAAAGAATCTTCATACTTGAAGAAGAGGTCGATAAGTAAGTAGGAGAGAAATAAGGTAAATATTATTAGAAAGAAAATTTTCTATGCTACCACTGATCTCTCCTTCATTAGCCAGTTCAGGGTTCTTTATGTGGTTTCTCACCAGCCACAGAAACGAAAATTATGCTCAATCCATGAGAAATCCAGTCTTAGAAGAAATAGGTTATACAAGAAATTTCATTTGCATACTCTGAGTCAGAAAGGAGATTTATCTTCTTTATCAAATATTTATATTTTGGACAATGTTGCAGATAAGAGCAATGTTGTAAAGGTGGCTATTTAGACAGTGCTAGGCCGGTGCCTGCCTACACGTTCACCAATTAACACCAAGATGCCGATCATTTGTCCAGAATTCTATGCAATTGCCTAGACAGTGGTTAATCATTTATTTTCCAGCTAGTATTGTAGTCAGGCACTTGGTCATCAGCAAATCATAGGAACGAATATATCCCAACTTAACTGAATCCCCAGTCATTATCTTTAACAAATTAAAACCTAATCATAAGGTATAACAAAGATTTGATATATGAATCTTCTTAATTTAGCATGGTTTGTTCTAACTCAGTTTTGAACCAAGTTTTATATTTAACAGATTTTGATTTATAGCTCTAGAAAAAAAATTATCAAAATATCATCTATACATTCATATGATAATTTTTTTCTAATTCATTTAAATTTCACAAATCAAAACAACCAGGATCACGAGGTGACCTGTAAAGTGTGCCTAGCACCTAGTGAAGATATTAGCAACATCTAATAGAGACGCTGCAGAAACCTACAAGAATAAGTCAAACTAGCATATGTCCATGAAAGTCAAGCTCTAGCAGCCAATTAAAATGACAAAAAAATAGCCCAATTGTGCATTATTGTATTCAAACCACCAAACAAGTGCATTTAACCCATTTTTCCTGTCCCCAAAAGTTGTCATTGTGCATGACAAACTTTTCAATGATGAGACTACACTGATATTCCCACTGCAAAGGATATTAAGTGTGAGGGTAAAGCGAAAGATTTATAAAAAATTCATTTATAATTTGCTTGATTTAGAACTAACACTTCACCATTTCCACCAAAGAAAGTTTGTAAAACACTCCCATACCAAATGAGATGTTAATGGGCTGTCCATATCTCTAAAATACATAAATAAATAAATAAATCCAACACATCAGAAAATGGGAAAATATACTTATAAGAATGGAAAATGAGATACAGGCACTTTATCGATCAGCTAGACCATGAAGATCAATGAAAGCTTGCAAAAATATTTTGAAAAATTTCAAAAAATATGTGGAAGCTGAAAATAATAAGACGCCAGGCCATGAAGAAAAGAAATGACATAAATAACATAAAAAGATGATTAGAAGTGCCTTTGAAATTCAAAGATCATCAACAAGCAGTAAATCCTTTCTGGACTTTGCAAAAAGCAAATGAAGTGTGCATAATGAACAACAGAAAACAGTGCATTCAAGAACATATCGAGGGATCATTCATTATGGCAGGCTGATAAGTCCAAAACTTTTGAGACTTTCCCCTTGATCAATAAGAAATGCATCCTCAAAGATGATGAAAGAGTATTTTGTATAGAAGGCATCCGAATCTGATCAAATTCGTTATGTTAGCATATCATAATCATGGCAGAGCATGAGTTTGGTGTTCAAGCAAAACAGCAAATTAGGCAAAAGTTCAGATTAGCTAAGATGTTTGGAATTGAAAGCTATACGATGAAAATCAATAATCTAGCACTTCATGTTATACAGCTATAAGAACATATGTGCAAACAATACATAGGAGTTGTACATAAATGAAACAGTTAGGACAAATCAGTTAATTCCTTTTGTTATTAGTGAGGGAACCTTCCCAAATGAAATACTCTGCAAATAATTAATTTCTATGGTTACAATATCATCAGAAAGTTCTCATAAACTTTCAATAATTCAACAATAAGAATTCAATTGGATACATGAGCAAGTATTTATATAAGAAAGGAGTAAGAAAACTTAATGACGTACCCACTACTGTGCTGACTTCACCAAGACCAAGTGAATCTCTGAAAAACTCGATGCTTTGATCATATGAAGCAAGCATGCCCATATTTAATGCCATTGCCCTAACAACAGTAGGGCCTGCTCCTTTCCAGAGTGCTAGAACCCCTTCATCCACAACAATTCGATAGAGGGCATGGAAGGCATTTTTGTAATTGCGCCTTTGTGCAATTGGTAAAGTTGCATCAGCCTGCATACGGATGAGTGCCAAATCAGCTGGACTTCCAACACATGCTCCAATTGCTCCGGCTGTCAGTCCAATAAACGCTTTCTGAAGAAGCGGCAGTGGCTTTCCATCATTTTCCTCAACAGCTTTAGTTGTCAACACCCTACCAAAATGAGCAATCACAGATTTAAATAAAACTTATGTAATATTTTAAACTGAATTTCACATATATGTCCAAGATTGATTACAAATTTGCCTAACGATTAACACCAGATGAAACTGTGTACTTGACTTGCATGAAAGCATAAACATTAGCTATATTCATACTTTTTCAGGCATAGAACTTCACAAAAATGATCAAATAAAATTTTAACGAGTTTACATAAAGCTTCTGAGATTCAGTAGAACCTGAACTCTCACAAGCTTTAGCTTTATTCAGCAGTACTACATTAGAAATCCCCCTTCTCTGCAGAGCAAAACTTGCAAGCTTCATCCTTGTTAGACTCAAACTACAAGTCAACATACAAGTTGACCTTCTGCAGGAACCCCATCAATTGGATTCCATACCCCAATGGAGATCTCACAACCAGGCATCAATATGCATGAATATAATATATATATATATATATGTATGTATATATGTATGTACATGTGTACATACACACAAGTCCAATTCTGTTAGGTACTTCAGTTAACGAAAGTTTCATCAAGCAAACGACATGTCTTTCCAAGTGAATACTGGGAAACAATAATTGGAGTACACCACATGGAGTCTACACGAGCATCTTAGATCTCCTCCTACATCTCAGGTAATAGCTTCCTTTCTTCACCTTCTCCAAAACTACAACAAGCAACATAGCCTGAAATTCTGAAACCTATGTGAGTCATGACTGATGTTTCTAAGTATGCACGTAGAACATCTAATACTAGAGGAAAAGCCGGGTGCAAGTCATTACGTGAATACAAGGAGGAAAGCCTGCAGCTATCATGTGTATAAACACAAATTTTCCACAGTGTTTTGGATTAAAATGCATAGGATGCAAAATGTAGTTAGCTTTGAAAATTTTCCATGTGACAGCCTTCATCTTATACTAGCTTCAAATCTATTGCAGACAGCAAATAATGAGGGAAACATAATTCTTTACACCGTAGAACAAATCTTTTCTAGAATGTTAACAAATTACAGCCCTAGCCTATAGTATATACATCAAATTCATTTAAACACATCCGAAGCCCAGGAAGAGTCTCATCTATAATTCAACCTAAATATCTTCATATTTCATCCCATCAACCACAAAAGCAACACTGATTAGTCTAAATACACCCTAACCTATAAACAAGAAAATCTTTCAAACCTCAAAGAAATATTACATACACTACACGATATTAGAACAACAGAGGATATTATAAAATATAAACCACATTAAGAATACTGTTTTGGAAATGAACCTTGTTGATGATCATCAGATCTTATCAACTTTGTAATTTGTACATCATTGCCTCCCAAGGATACAAACAGCAAAAAACAAATGAAACTCCACAAATGACATATTAAGAAACAAAAATTGACGAGTTAATAGATCTCAAATGGACACACTTTATCTGTCAAAGCAATTGCACAAATTTTGGCAACTGGCGCACATCGCTAATATCTATTTGTCACATCAATATGAACCTTGTTGCAAAATAAAAATAGCAGCAATTCCTCTGATCTAGTATAATTCTTGAATCTAGGTTTAAATCATCCAACAGCACAGTTGGGATAAATGATATTGCATGGTAGTTGCTCATAGCTCTCAATGTTCTTTAGTCTTACAATATTTCATAAGCATTGGAAAGATTGTTTTTTTGACCGTTTAAAAAGCGTAAAAAATCCAGCCCTTTATGTGCCCATTATCTGCTCATACAACCAGCACAAAGCTTTTGACAAAACAAAAAACAAGTAAACAAAGAAACAAAACGGATATTTATGACACCATAACTGTGGATGCACGTCAAGTTTGTCATCTTTCCTAATTAAGTAAACCAAAAAAAAAGACCAACAATAACCATATACAGGTCTCAAGATATGCGCAAGCAAGAGCTTGACTTGTGTATGAATGGGACAATGTGAATGCACAAGCAACAGCTTAACAATCTGCAACCATAAAAAGGAAAGACACAAAAAACTGGTTCGCTTACCCAACAGAACACACTGAGAATCACAATAGCCTGCATTAGTTTAAAAACAAAAAGAATTTTCCTTACTTAAAAGAACCAAGTCTAGCTGTTGTATAAGTAGCTTGCCTCAGTAGACCAGCTGACAAACCCTGAACAAAGAAAGGGAATTCAGATGGAAAACCAAAAGCTTCAGGTGAATACAGAAGAATTCCAACATAAATACTTCAAAGCCAAGAGAAAGTAGCAAATTGTGGTTTCAGCCATGACCATAACAATTTCATAGAAAATCATTTAGCCTACCAAGACCTCCAGCTTTTCAGATAACATACTTGCACATTTCACATAAATAGATGCACAAAAAAAAAAAGACAAAAAAAAAACATTCGAGAAAACTAAAATGCAAAAAGAACCGATACATTCCCGTGAAAATGTGGAAGGAAAATTAACAAAATGAAACACAAGATCTTCCTAGTAACATCATTATACAATTTTAAGAGAAATTATAATTACAGGTACATACATCAAAGAATTACTCAACTTCATCCACCTAGTGGTGACACTACCTTATAAATCAACTATGCAAGAATCTCACTTGTAAAGCAGCCATAGCAAAAGTGCTTCCAAATTAGGTTCTCACTCTTTAAAGTACAAATACTTAAAAGCATCACTATTCATAGAAAAATACAAACAATCAGCAGTATCAATCAATTCAACCAAGCATAAAATTCCAAAAGGTCAAACCTTGTAAAAGGAACCAATGCCTTCATTGGCGATCATGTTCTTGCTGACTTGCATAGCTGAACCCTGGCCCAACTGGATCCTAACCTGCAAAACCCACAACCATCCAACACATCAACACAATTCAACAACGCTAACAAGTAACAACAAATCTTAGAGCACAAAAACAGTGAAAATCCTCGGATCTCAACACAAGACAGGATCCTTCACAACTACCCCCAAAATAAAGCTCAGATCCAGACAATTATCACAGAGAAATTTATACCTTGACCATGTCGATGGGCTGGATGACGCAGGTGGCGAGCATGCCCGAAGCGCCACCATTGACGAACGGCTTCACAGTGCTCCATACTCCGGCCTGAGCCTTAGGCTTCCCCTCCGCCATGGAGAATACAAACAGAAGGAAATCAGAGATTGGTGATGGAGCGAGAGAGACGGAGAAGCAAGCAAAAGCTAGGGCTTGTACACGCTTAATTAAGGGTGCCCATTGGCAGCTTTTTATGAATACCCTCGACGTTGTCGATAATTACGAATGGTGCCCATGGAATTATTGTTGATGTTTGGGGATAATTATTTTAATCCCTTGATTTAAAAAAATAATAATAAAAAAGGGAAGGATGGTTTGATAATGGTTTAATCACTTAAATGATCCATGTACCTTTCTCTTTTCTCTTTTGGTCCATGTACTGATGATTCTACCTTTTCATCCCTGTATTTTTAAGAATGGAGCCGCATAAGTCTATCACGTTACTTGCTGTTAGTTTTGCTATCTATTTTATTTGATGTGGCTTTCTTCATAATAAATTATTATTAAAAAAATTAATCAATACTCCATCTACGTCCTTGGTTTCACCACTCCGGACACTCTCGACATCTTGTCTTGTGTTGATGGCCCTTGACATTGTCCTCTGTGGTGTCAGTGCTGCCCGCTTCATTGTCATCCTCTCGTACATGCACTCCGACAACATCGCCAAGCTCATCTCGTTGGCCATTGATACTGAAGCTCGCATCAGCAGTGCTGATCCTTGGGCGGGCCCTCACGAGGTTCTCTCCCTTGAGCATCGTACAGCCTTCCAAACTTTCTCCTCTATCTTCTTTTAACTTTCGGCTGAAATTCTCATAGCTGGAGATGAGGCCGCCGTTGCATCTCGTCCCCCCACTACTCCCTCCACTGATAATCCTTCAAAGCCCTCAGAGGAAACTCCAGAAGTTCAACAACCAAAAGATCCCTTTATTGCAAGCTAAAAGATCAACAAGCCTGAAGAAGTCCTCGCTAGAGCTTTCAAGAAGAGCAAGGAAAGTCACGTCATATATGAGGACATAATTTTTCTAATTGTTTAAATTTTTATTTCATAAAAAAGCCAGATCAGCTAATTTAAACGGCCTATAACGGAATAGACCTATAAGGCCCATTTTTAGAAGTATAAGGATGAAATAAATAGAATCTTTTGTGCAGGGACTAAAAGGAAAGAGAGAGAAAAGGACATGGATCATTCTAGTGATTAAACCTTTGATAATTGATAAACTTTGGTGAAGAGGGTAATATTTATGTATTATTTTTAAGAGACAAATGAACTTATTTTGGATTAGTGAAAATCCGAGGATTGACTTAAGGAAAGGTGAAAAGGTAATGATAAAAAAATAAAGAATTGTTAAAAATGATTTTATAATTTTGAAAAAACTATCAGAATCAATAATAATTTTATCCAATA
Source organism: Dioscorea cayenensis subsp. rotundata (assembly GCF_009730915.1). Classification (NCBI taxonomy): domain Eukaryota; kingdom Viridiplantae; phylum Streptophyta; class Magnoliopsida; order Dioscoreales; family Dioscoreaceae; genus Dioscorea; species Dioscorea cayenensis. The sequence continues at coordinate 35,716 of NW_024087867.1, forward strand.
TAAATAATTTTATCAATTAAACTTACGTAGTGTTTGGATCCAAAGAAAATGTAAAAAGAAGAGAAGAGGAGGGAAAGGAAAAGAAAATAAGGGAAAGAAAAGGAAAGATTGAACCCTTGTTTGGATAGTCAAATATTATGAAAAGAAAATAAAGGTAAACCTTGTTTGGTTAAGGAGGGGAAAGGAAAAGAGAGCATATATAATAATATAATTTACTAATTATATATGTACAAATAAATAAAAATTACTTATTTCTATTTAAACACGTGTATTATCAATACTGCAAACAAATTCACACTTTTAAGTAGGTTTTTTTTTATAAATATTGAAATTATTACTCTAGAATTGAAGGTATTGTATGATTTTTTTTCTGCATCAATTGTTATCATTGAGATTCATGAATAATTCATATTAATATTTAAAGATAGAAATTAATTCTATTTTTACCTCCTCAAAACAAAAATAAAAAACAAAAAATCCAAATCATTGAAGTTTTTTTTTTTTATTTAGAATTGTGTTATGTATAATTTCTAATACTTTTGTAGGATTATTTGTAACTACATATTTACTATATAGAACGGTGATCAGTTGGGTCTTTAATTGAGTAATATTTTTTTGTTTGATTGATATAGAAAAACACAAATAAGCAAATAAATAAGTAGCCAAACAAAAAAGAAATACACAATAATGAGGATCTATGATGGGTGTAGCGTAAATTTGTTAAATTTACGATTTTGTATAATTTCTATAAAAAATTCTATGCATTAACAGCCAAAAAAAAAATCCTAACATATGAGAACCACTGGATGTTGACCATAAACAATTAAAAAAACACATAATAACAAAAACAATATAATAATGAAAGTCTAAAAAGCAAAAGTCTAGTGATATAATGTTCAAGGCAATATAGATGCAGGGGTGAACCCTTGATTACAATAAAATTAAAATGAAAAAAAGTGGAAAAAGAAACTTTATAAAGTGTTATGTAATTAATTAAAAAATCGAGAGTATTAAGGTCTTTTTAAAAATTATAAAATTTTAGAAGATTCTCCCTCCCCTACACCCTAAATCGGAGAAGGGGGGCCAAAAAAAGTGAGGTTTCAAAGCATTTCAGAAGGTCAAAGTTAACCATTCCTTTTCTTTTATTAAATTAAAAAAAAAATCCAAGCAAGAGAATGGCTAACTTGGACTCTCCAAACTCTCCCTTTCCTTCACTTTTCCTCCTCAACTCTCAATCCAAACACAGCATAAAATCTAAACCTTTAATTTTTTAATTTAAAAATACTTATAAGGATGGGAGCAAATAATACTTATGACTCAATGAAACGGTGACATAATGTACAATTTTATCCACTCAAATCAGAAGTTGCCCCATCAGAACCTTTTCTCAACTTTTTCTAAAAAATAATTTAATTTATTTTTATTATATAAACCCATAAATGGTAAACCATAAATCCCAGTAGGTTGTTTACTATTTAGGAATTAGGGTTTAGGTTTTTAGCAGTTTTTGAGTATATAGTTTTATAGTATTTGGGTTTAAGTTTTTAGAGTTTTAGGTAGGATTCTATGATGTTTTATTATTTTTAGAATTTAACAATTTAGACAGTTTGAATTTCAAGTTTAATTTAATTTAATTTAACGATTCTATGAGGATCTCTGGTTGGAAGGGGATATAATGTTATGTTATGTAGTGGCACCTTTTTATACAATCCTTCCTCATACTTAGATTAGTTAAGGATAAAATATTTTGTTTATTCTTGAATAATTTTTTATTTATAAATAAAAGGTTTTAATTTTGGAACTAGTGAAAATTAATTTTTTTGTTTTTGTTTTTTTTTATTTGATCATTTAGTTAAAAATCAAAAGAATGGCTTTAGTTGAGAAATAAAATAAAAATAATTTTTTATATAGATAAAATGTTATAAATAACCAATTTAAGGAATTGTTTCTTCTCTTTTCTTTTATTTAGTATTTATATATCTTCTGAGTTCATTAGAAATTTTGTTTGATTAATGCATCAATTCCTTAATTATCAAAATAATATATTACCAATTAAAACATTAAATCTGTAATTATTTAATTGTTCTAATAAGTAATGATAAAATAAAAGGATTCAATACCTCTCAAGTAATATATGGATATATAATTTGGTATAAATGAACCAATCTTGTATGTTTGCTAGCTAGAATAGGTGGTCCTTCATTAAAATTTAATGCTACTAGTAGATTCAATTCTAAGAGATTATTTAGGGTTGTTTATTGATAAGAGTAGAACCAAAGAGCTTGTTTTAGTTCTCCAAGTACAAGTTGTCAGAGCTTATTAATAATGATAACCAATTTTATCTTTGCATCAATGATTATTTCAACGAATCAATACTAAAACTATATATTGGGCTAGATACTCGCATTAATGAATTCCATTAATTTACATCCTTGTTTATTTACTTCATCTTATTTTGATTTCAGTTTCCAACCCCACCCTTCCTGAATTTTCTTTATTTTGTTTTGTTAATTTCATATAGAAATAAGATTTACTAATCCATATAGATTCAACCCTTCTCACCATTATACACAATTATGATAAACCAAGATTATATTGATAAGGAGCCGACTAGGGCCTAGTAAAGAGAAGTAGCAAAATTGAGAACCATCTTCCTTGCAAGAGCAGATTATATCATGATTTATGATACATGTTTTTTCTCTCTACTTCGATGATCTATATTTATGCCTATCCTAAGTGATAGAGACATAGATTAACTAGCTTCACCCTTAAAGACAAAAGGCTTAATAAAATATCTTATGCTTTATCTAAGGTGACTAGGGTTCTAGAGATATGTGCTTCGGAAAGTTCATGAAAAAATATGCAATATTTATCTTAGTGACAAATTGTTTGCCTATAAAATCTTGAGGCAAGGATACTATTGGCCCATCTTAATACAAGTTGCCATGATATTAGCTTGGAAATTTGAAGCAAACCACCTTTAATCCAAAATACAACTTCAATAGGTTGTACAGCTCACCTCATTAAAGAGTCCACACCCCTTTGCAATCTAGGATATGCATATTCTAGAGACATTTCCAATTGTCATTTAATAGATAAAGATCCTCATCATCATCATAATTTACTTTACTAAATGGGTGGAGGATGAACTCTTGCCAAATATAACAAAGAAACTTGTTGAGATTTTGTGTGGAAGTCAATCATTTGTAGATTTTATATCCCAATTGCAATCATCACATATATTGACAAATAAGTTAACAATCAAAAGGTTTTTGTGAGGAGCTCAAAAGGAGACAAAACTAACTTTGATTATAAACAAAAGTAATTATGTAAAACTTAAAGACTAGATTCTAGTAAGCTCGATCAAACTGAGTAGTGGAGTTAGATATATGAGAACCTCATTTAGGGTCACGATTCGAGGCAAAGCTATGGATAGCAAATATCCCCAAACCCAATACAACCCCACCCGAATTTGATGAGGAAAATCCCCTTTAATTAGGTTTCAAGTCGGGTTCAGGTATAACCTGAATAATATAAAGCGATGGTAGGTATGGGGAACTTGATACCCGACCCTAACCCATACCAAAAACCCGACACGAAGTGAAAAATTTTTATAAATACCCATTTGTAACTTTTTGTTTAGGGTTTTTTGACTAGTTTGTTTTGTTGTTGTGACTGTAAGAGGGCCTAGAGAGAGAGAGAGAGAGAGAGAGAGAGCAGATTAGAGAAGCTCGGAGCCTTGGAGAGGGATCAACATCACTTTTATCCTTTTTGCTTAAAGCAAAAGACAATAAGTTAACCTTTGATTTCTCCTTCGTTGAGTTGGATTATAGTTTTTCAAAGTAGTTGATGGGTTGATGAGTTGATGTCCTTAGATCGGAGCCTTGTAAAGAGATCATCAACTCTGATTCTCTAAATGTTTGAAATTTTCTTTTATTTAACTTCTTTCTTTTCATTTGCTGATGGGGTTGGATGTCATGTCCTTAAGCGCTTTTCCCAATTGTGCATCGCTTAGCCTCGCAATCACAGCCATGTTTATGCCATCCCAAGATGAATTTGTAAGATGCGAGTGGGTTGATTGCTACTCCCCTTGATGAGGACATCACTCCCACGCGAACCACATCCACCACCTGCACGTAGATAATACCAACCGGTATAGAAGGGAGACAGCTATTATTTACGACGTGTAAACAAAGGCTAAAACAACCAAAACTAGGTGAACGCTAACCCTAAGCTTATTCTTAAATTATATTCAAATGGTGGTGTTTTCCAATCACCTTAATCATGACTTTAGGTGTACCTAGAGAGTGATGACGATACTCGGAGACTTAAGCACAAGAGGATAGCAGAGAGAAGCATTTAGAGCTATGCCACATGCTGGGGCTCACACTCACGCATGCGATGTCCAAGAAGGAAATCGCGCTCATCTTTGTTGGTCTCGCCAAATAAAGGAGATGTGGTTTCCTTTTTATAACAAATCATCCAAAAATATCTCCCTAAACAAAACCCAATTTATAGGAGGAAAACAAAATCAAATTCAATTAACCAGAAATCAAGTATTCCAAGTTTAAGGATGAGAGGATCGCGACCGCCATATTCATGTGCTATATAGTAAGACGGGATACTATTCCATATTTAGATTGATTTTCTAGCCAATTTATTTTTCTATTTTTAGATTGTTTTCCTAGCAAATTTTTATTTACTATTTTTGATTCATTCCTAGCCATTTTTGATAAAATAGTGTATCCCAAGTTTAAGTTATCTATAAATAGCCTTGTACCTTCTCTCTGAGCATCGAACTTTGGATAATTAATCACTGAAAATAAGAGTTGTTTTACTACCATTGTTCTTGTGAGTTCTCCTGATTCGCGAGAGAAAGTTTCAACTTTTTCCTAATTGCGTTTCCACGCTTCTCGCATTTTGTGTGGATGGGCTTGGTTTGTGGTTCACGCGATCGTTCCGGACAATGGATCGGAGTTTTTGACTTTGGATCATCTCTCCCCAAAACGTATTGGTCTCGCCCACGCCCCGATCTGTCAGCGTGGGGTTATCTCTCAACCTAGATCCTACGTGAAGATAAAACGATCATTGATTTCCTTCTTCACCAAGTTGGAGCCTATCATCTAACGCATATCTCCAAGTGGGTTATTATTACTTCCCTCTTGCACCCATTAACCAAGCAAAATAATATGCTGCATACAATGTTAATCGCTAAAAGTTTCATACTTTGAAAAGCGAAAGAGGATTAAACAAACAAAATAGTGAAGTTTTCGGCACATTTGGAACAAGGAGTTACTCAAACATTAGTGATGTTAATATCCGCAAAGATGAGGTGTACCATATTATGAAAAATTTGTTGACATTATTGAGCTTAATTATAATGGAATTTTCACGCCCCGAACCTGGGTCACTAGGCCCAATGTCGGCAAACGGCAACATACCAACCAAGCCGAGACCCAAGAGGGCACGCAAGGCCTCAAACCTAATCTTTTAAAATCAATCTAATATGAGAAGCTTAAAACTAGAAACAAGAATAGAGTTCGACACTAAAAGAAATAACTAAGTGTCTTGTACAGTTATTACATGCTAAATAAATCTGCGATGACCCAACGAACCCCGCTAAGCTATCCGCCACTAACCCAGTTATTACATGCTAAAGGAAAAAAAATATCATCAATATTTATGAGCTTGATAGCCCAGTAAGCACCACTAAAAATATAGGGATCAGTCACACAAAACCATAATTTGTTGAAAAATGCAAAAATAATAAATGAAATTTGTTTCCAAGTAAACACCAATGTCAAACACTAAGCATAGGTCCTCCAAGCAACTATTGCCAAAACAAAATAACAAAATTACATGTTTACCCTGATGAGCCCGAGACAGAGTTTAACAAAAGTCTTTATATTTTACCCGATCCCAGCCAAAATTATTAGAGGTCGGGTTATTCTTCACCGACGGAAAGCGGGGAAACTATAGTTTTCTAGAACAAAATACGTGCTCGACACCTGGCCGGTGTTTAACCCCAGTGACAGTAGGGTTATTGCAGTTATTTTTGGGGACTAGTTTCTATGTCAAAATACTTTCTGTTCACAAACAATAAACTAATCGAGCAAATTACAAGAAATTTACAGTAACGTGATCCCATTTTTATCATATCAAATAAACCATTTGAATGGAATCACAAACACGATCAAAAATTAAATAAACACACGAATCCAAAATAAATAAATAACAATAATTTGAATTTTTAAATACATGAATTATTCATAATTTAAACAATTATCCAAAATTCGAATTTTAAAACTAATCATAAATCAATACATTATATGAAATTTCGTAATTCTAAAAAGGAATCGTGATTTAAATGAAATTTATCTTGAAAATTCGAATTTAACACAATCAAGATTTGCTAATCGCACGCTTAAACATTTTCGGGATTCTAAAGAAATCATTAATCTGAAATATTAAATAAATTAAAAATAATTCCAAAAATAGTATTAATTATATAAATAACATTTTGAATAATAAAACGTAACCTAATTATCCAAAATAAATAAATAAAAATACTTATTTTCACAAATTTAGTTAGTTTCAAAAAGGTCTATATACATAAGTATAATTCTTTATACGTTTACTTACCTAAATGTCTCCTAACTCCAAGACTCAAACCGATTATCAAATCCCAAGCACCAAGGAAGCCCTAACAAAACATAAAAGCATGTGCATAAATATCAAAACCCCAAATTTATAAAGCTCACAAATTTTGTGAGAGAGCATACTAGATGCACATGACCATCTACATGGTTGCAAGAAAATACCCAACTAAAGTACAAATGACTAAAATGACCATCTATACATCCTAAAGGCCAAGGTATACAGTAACTTAAAATTAGTCCACAACAATTATTAGAAACCATGAAAATATTTAATGACCGAATCCAACTCATCAAATTCTACCAACTTTGGTTAACAAGATACCTAGAAAAATTTAAGGAAAAGCCAAGTGATAGCAAATCCCCTGAGAAGATTCATTCTTGTCCAAGTCAACGATGCAAGATGAAATTGAATGAATGAAAAAGCATTGGTATCCAAGAGAAAAGGCTAAGTAATCGAAAACCCACACATAAAATGGGAATCTTGCTAGATGTATACAAGATAGCTCAAATAAAATAAATAAATGAATGAATAAACAAAAAGGGTTGATGAATACATATCAAATTCTTAGGGTAGTCTATGAGTGGAAACCAAGGATGAGAATAATCAAGATCTCACAACCACAATAAATAAAATTTTAAGCATCTACCTTGGATTTTTCGTCACAAAAATTCAACGGGAAAAATATCAAGAGCTGCCGCCATAGTCACCACACGACACCCAGAGGAGATAGGGTTTCCTCCGGTTTTCTACTCTCCTTTTTATTTAAAAACCAAAACAAATATCTCGTGAGGATCTTCGCTAGAGTGTTATGGAACCATAAATCGATCCCGGGAGGTCGGATAACATAAGGATTTTCCTTTAAAATATAAATAAATGAATATCTTAACTAAAAGTAATTTAAATTTAATTAAGAGGACGAGGTCTATAGGAATATTTACAGTGATATTGTTCAAATGTGTACGGCTAACATGACTCATCCTAGAGGTATAAAACGCACATATTAGGTTTCACTTCTATCAATTTTACAAGACCCATACGTATGATGAACTATACATTAAAAGTTTCGTGGCACAAATGGTGTTTTTATGTTAATGATCAAAAATGGAGGTGGATGGTGTATACTAGTACATTTGAAACCCAGAGATTTGTAAGGATATCGTGAGAGATGTGATGAATATACCATGGCTACTATTAAAGCTTATCCATCTCAAAATTTTGATGTGTTATTTCCTGAGGAAGATACGCATTTATGGTTGAGTCTAGATGATGTAGATGATGGGAATGATACCCAATTTTCAAATATTGCTGAACATTTTGAAGATGATAACAATAATTAAATAATTATATGATCTAAACCTGGTAATTTAGTTGTTTTTATTTTTACATTTATTGTGATATTTTTATTGAATTTAAATGTTATTGAACTAATCTTTGCTTAAGCAAGTTATTTATAGGTATGCCGAGGACAAAATGACACATCACTTCTAGCTATTCAGTCAATACTAATGAGGATGCCAACCATTCTATGGCCCAAATACACCTGAACCAACACCACTTATTATCGCGACAAGAATATGAAGAGGCTCAAATGAAGTCGGGTCGATGTTGACATCATCGACCTCGACGCTAGCAAATTAAAGTGATTAGCTTATATAATTTATTTATTATATTCAAATGGATGCATTTCAATATTTCTTCCCTTGGTTTTATGTTATGAACAGATATATATATATATGTATATATATATATATATATATATAGAGAGAGAGAGAGAGAGAGAGAGAGAGAGAGAGAGATCTTTAAATGATGTTGCAATTCCTTTGTAAATGGTAGATGGAAATGGGGAATAAAATAATAAAAAACGAGCAATTGACATATCCTCTCTTCCACGGGAGAGAAAGTTGTTGTGGAAATCGGAATTCGAAACCAACCAATTGAGTTTTTGGGGGATGCTTTGCTCAATTTCTAGGACACATCGCAAGCAATTGGGGAAACTTTCCCATTGGATACGAGAAATGGCAAAACATTCCCGGGTCCTATAAAAATAACTTGTGGAACGACATCATAAAGGTTTGGAGTTGCATTCATAGGTAGTATTATGTGGATTCCATTTTTTTTTTTTGTCATTTTTTAATGTGTGCTAATGCAGTTATTTATTTGTAGCCAAAATTGGAGGTTAATGATGATGGACACAAAGATTATATTTTCAAAAGTTTGGCTAAGAAATGGCGGGACATCGATTTCACTTATATAGCTATGCATAATGTGATCCGATGGTCCCCGTGAAGTGAACATTGCAAAGAAACCTTAGGAGATTCCTTTGGAACAATGGGTGGCCTTTGTCGATTATAGGTTCATCCTGACACAAGGGTAATATGCCTAAAATTTTAGTTTGTTACATTAATTGCTAGAAATTTTTATTTTTATTTTAAACATTCCAATTGCATCATGCAGGCAAAAGCAACACAAAATACTAGAAATCTCATGAACCTTACAATTTCTCACACGTTTGGTTCGAAGTTGTTTGTTTGATTACAGAAAAAGATGGTTATTGGACTAGCAATTTTAACTTTGTTCATCGTTATACTCAACTTTATTTATAAATTAAACTTTTTTATTTTTTTGTAGAAAACACAACTTGGTTGGTCTGTTACAAGAGTTTAATTGTTTCAAGCCAGTCATACAGCATCAGAAGGGAGCTTTGTAAATGAAGAGGCAAGGCAAAATCATGTAAGTTAAATTTAGTTTTATATGTTGTGCTAAATATTTAGATAATAATAATCATTTGATATAAAATTTGTGTAATATTATTAATGTAGCAAGATCTAATTAGTTGGAGTCAGAATTCTTCAGAAAACAAGGCATTTACTAGCATTTTTGGCAAAGACCACCCAAGCTATGTCCGAGGGTTAGGACTTAGAGTTGCCCCAACCCAGCTACATGGCTCATCGAGCAGTTCGAGTGGCAATTGTTATGCTAGTGGGGCCAGCTGAATTTGAAACCCTTAGAGAAATGTATAACAATTAAGCCAGCAAGGTAAAAATAATCAGGATCAAATGGCTTTTCAGACCCAACAACTAGCAAACCAAAATGCAAATTTAACACCTGATCAAATTTTCTATAATTTTCTATCTTAAAATTATTGTTTCAATTATTTATGGTGATTAAATGGGTATTTTTCATTTATGTATATCCATACTCAATTATTTTTTAATATTTGATATTTGTTTCATTTCCAATAGGACAATTATGTGGGGTCTTCGCCTATTGGGAGGCGTTCCTTATAGGGCAGTCATGTACCTTGCAGCAAACATAATTCAGACCATATTGCATAGGTACGTGCTATTTATATTTAATTCCCTCCAAATGTTTTCCTTAAACATATTGTATTTAAAATACAAAATATTAAATAATGCATTATATACACAATGCAAAAAGAGAGAAGAAGCCAATCCTTATATTATCCTACATCATGCTTATATTTACATATCTTCTTCATTCATGTTACTGCTCCATCTATTTACATATCTCTGTTTTGTTTGATCCAGAGGTTTAGAGTGAGTGATTAATATATATATATATATATATATATAACTTCTTTAATATTCATTTTTACATATATATTAATTCATGTCACTATATTTATATTGATATACATCTTTATTTTGTTTGATTAATTTTGAGGTTTGGAAAGTGTGACTTAAACTAGTTGATAATATACATACATACATATGTCATTCATGCCACTAATTTCTCTATTTATACAATATATCTCCTGTGTATGATTTAGATGATTGGAGACTATAATAAAAAACTCTATCTATATACAGTCTCGTCTATGTCAATATTGTTTATATAATGGTTTATTTTTATGATTTTTTGTGCTTGAATAATTAGAGGTTTGGAGAGGAGGATTAAAGGAACATAATTGGAGAAGTGACAAAAACTCATCACACTTATCATTGAGCTTGCTTTTGCCATTGTTTGGTAAGAATGAGAATCTTATGATTAAGACTTGTTTGAGCTAAGAGTGTAGAAATGTTATTATTTGATTATAGATTAACTTTCTTGGTGTTTTTCTTATGGCTTGAAGGTTTGGGCTAAGAATAATTTTAATTACCGCGAAATTGGTCTTGTTTAATTTGTTATTGTTAATTAGCTTTACATTGCATGAGTGCTAGTTCTTGATTTTAACTTTAATTAATTTGGAGCCAAGTTGTAGAGTTATATATTTAGCCTTAAACTATGCTTGTCCCTATATTATGTATTTATGTTAAGTTGTAGAAATAGAGGACTTACATGTGGTCATTTGACAACTATGAACTGTTGAACGGGTAAGAAGTTATGTTGTTTTGCCAATGTTTGTCATGTGAAATTTACATGTGTATCTTATTTGAGAACAACTATGCAATATTTTGTTGAATGGAATTGTTAGTTGAATGTTTGTAAACAATGTTTGACATTTATTTGAGAAAAAGTGTGCAATATTTTGTTGAATGTTTTGTTGATGTACTTTTTTTATAAATCCCATCATACTTATCATGTAATATTTTTTGTTCAATGCTTGTAAGAAATGTTTGTAAATAATTTTTTTGTGGAATTTTTTTGTAAACATTATTTGAGAACAAGTGTATAGTTTATTTTATATGTTCTTCTTTAAAAAATTGAATAAATTTGTAGATAAAACTTTGTTTTAATTATTCTTGAATTATCAATACAATTTTATTTTTTTAATATTTGAAATGAATGCATTTGATGGTACGACAGTTGAAAATTTGGATTATTTTGAAATATTATGAAAAATAGGTAAGCATTTAAAAAAAATCAAAATAATAAAAAAAAATCACCTACTTGCATCTCGTGGTGGTTTTCCAAACGCCGCGAAATGGTTGTGAAAAGTATCTCGAAATGTACCCCCACTACATTTCGCGGCAATTTTAAACTGCCGCGAAATGCACTCCTATTGCAATTCATGACAGTTACAAAACTGCCACAAAATAAAGAAAGGTTGTATTTTGCGGCAGTTTTATAACCGTCGCTAAATGCAGCATCGTCTAACAAATTATGTCATTTTATGACAATTTGGAAACTGTCTCAAAATGCAAATGACAATTCGTGACTGTTATTCCGGATGCTTTGCGATGCTGGTATTTGTGGCAATTTATAAACCGCAATAGAAGTGATTTTTTGACCATTGAAACCACCGCTAAAATGATTTAAAAACCACCGCAAATTACTTGTTTTCTTGTAGTGCTTCTTTTATTTAACATAATAAAAAGAAAGCTAAATCAAAGCCATGTATAGAGAGAATAATATTAAAATCTTTGAATCCATATTGGTTTAGAAACTTATGCAAAAATTGAGATGAAGATTAAGAGATTAAAAAAAAAAGACAAATAAAACCTTAAGCCTATGTGAAAATTCTAAAAACTAGACCAGTGGTTAGGATTACTACTTTTGAAATAGTTCGCAAGCAATCCTACGACCAGGATGATGCATTGGGTAAGCAACAAATTTGAAAAGGAATGCATAGATAGTTACTCCTTGAAATGACACTTCTAAAATTATGCACTCTACTCAATTCCATCGACATGATGATGGTTCAAGATTCGAAACACCTTTTTTTTGTAGAAAGGCGTTGATCAATCAAACATCTCAATTTGGACTAAGTGAAAAATTAGATTAACCTAATTGGTTAAAAAAATAGCCACATACTAGGTGGGAGTTTGAAATGGGGATTTTAAGCACGATCATGCCTTGGCTAAACATCAACTGACCAGCCCATCCCTAGCAAATAGTAGGTTGGCTTGAAGAGTTGGGCAAATAATATAAGGGGAAAATACTCGGACACATGGTGTTATCTGACTTACAGACATGTGGCATGATCTAGGTCCACACCTTTAGATCTAAGTAACCAACCATCCAACAAAAAGATTGAACCTCTTAAAATAGCAAAGTTTACTTGCCCATTTAATAAAGAAGAGTGAATCTACAATGGTGGTGCATGCTTGATTAATCATCAAATCCTCCTAAAGACAACAAAATTCGTTTGACTATCTAATAGGGAAATTTAATTATCAAATGTTGGAAAACTACATCACTGAAGCTTGAAAACTATAAAAAGAGATTATAGTCATAAAAGTATGACAAGAGAAACACTTGAGATTCTACCATCCTAGACGTTAGATTTTATATATCTAATTCTTGAGATTCTACCATCGTAGATCTTAGATTTTATATATCTAATTCTTATTCACACTTATTTTTCTCATTGGGGAGATTTGATAACAAATTTTGATTCAAGTGCCGGTCATTTATTGTTATTTTATGACTTAAAGATAATTAGTTGACTAAGAAGAGTAATTGTTAAAAGATTTTTTTATTTTTTTAAAAATAAGTTTAAAGAGAAAGCAAGTTGTTCAAATCACTCCTGCCACTGCCATTGTAAGAGGAGAATTTTGCATTTTATTTTTTCCCCACTCAAAAATTTGGGCTAGATCTACAGCTTATAGGCATTTCTTAAAAAAAACTTAATTTAGTTATAATATTTAAAATTAAATGGACTTAAAAAAGATTTAATTAATAGTTTTTAAATTAATTTATACATATATTTATTTAATATTATTTCAAAAAATCAAATGAATTATTTTAAAAATTAAGATTCTTAGAGTTCTCCCCTAAGGCGTACCTACAATTAATTGAAAGAGTAATGCTATATAGAACGAAGAAATCACACAAACCAGGCACACGAATGATGTGGCTGGTGATGTGGAATTTTATTTTATTTTTAATTAAAAAAATAAAATAAAACTTAAAAAAACGAGAGAGCTTCTCTCACTCTCTCTCTCTCTCTCTCTCTCTCTCTCGTGTGTCCATCTCGCACTCCCGGCCGATTCACTCCCCTACTCCTGGCCGCCATTCCTGGCCGTCATTTCCGGCAGCCGCTTCCCTCCCCCGCCGCAGATTCTCTCCCCCGCTCCCAGCCACCGCTATCCTCACCCTCTCCTGGCCCATCGTTCAGGCCGACGCCTCTCTCCCCCGCTCCCTCATTTTTGTTTCTCCTTTTTTTTAAAATTAAAAAAAAAAAGAAATTCCACGTCACCAGTCGCATCATTCGTGTGGCTAGTTTGTGTTATGGCTTCGCCTCATATACCATTACTCTAGCCGTTTGGTTCGCGGTAATGTAGAAAGATTACCACGTGTTACGTGGTAATCTGAAAATATTACCACGTTTGGCATTGCACCGGTGGTAATGTGGATGGTAATATCACATTACCAACTTATAAATATTACCAAGAAAGTGGTAATCCTATTACCACCAAATTTGGTGTCTATCTTGGATTACCATGGTAATCTTATAACTTTTTATATTTTAACAAATTGATTACTATGACAACCAAACACGGTAATGAACTATTCCCGGTAATAAAAGTTCATGACCAAACATGGTTATATTAAATTACCGCAATATTCCCGACCACAGTGGCGGACCCAGAAATTTGGTCCAGCCCGGGCTTAAATAAAAGTCAATGTTTGATATTAATTACAAAAGACACAAACAAATTTAAAGGACAATACAAACTAAGTCGACATTCAATATCAATAATAAATATACGAACAAAGTTCAAATACAAAACATAACAAGTGAAATAACAATGAAAAATACAAATACAAACTACATGGCAACACTTGAGACACTCTTGTTACTACTATGATCAAGAGGTGCCAATTGAATCTTACGAGTTCGCATATTTTGAAAATACTGTAAAATATCTTCATTATCAATTTCATTAAATATGTCTTTCTCAATATAGAAAACCAAGCTATCAGTCAAAAAATCATCCTCCATTTTGTTGCGCAAATCAGTCTTGATGATATTCATTGCTGAAAAAACTCTTTCAACTGAAGTAGTTGAAATAGGCAAGACCAACGCCAACTCAATCAACCGATAAACTAGAGGATATCTGAGATGTTTTGCTGTTTCAACCAACTTTATAGCAAGTTCTCCAATGCTTCCTAGTGAAGAAAAATCAACATTTTTTTCCCATGTCATATATATACATCTCTAATTGATCTACTAATGCCATTCGATCCAATTCTGAGAAATCTTCTGGATACAACTCTGCAATACGAACTAATATGACAGCATCAAATCTTGAAAATGATTGTTTTGGATCAAGGCAACTTATGTAAGAAAGCAATTCAATAGTAGATTCTGAAAAATGAGTATTCATATCTTGCATGATCATATCAAGAACCTGACATAACAAAAAAAATAAAACAAACATTAATCAATAAAAATGTAAAGTTTAATAACAAATAAAAAAGTGAAAGTGATATGAAAAATACTAACCGAGTAAAAAACCTCAACACGATAATAGTGCAAATATGTAGTGGTTTGCTTCTCACGTCTTGGACGACCGCGGACCAACAATCTTTCTTCCATATTATTTGGCATCTCAATATCATTTTCAACACAAAACTTTGAAACATTAGCCAACAATTCATCCCGTCCATCATCTCTCAATGATTGCAACTTAAACTTGACACCTTCAACCATGTCTAAAGCATTCACTATATTTTGATTTTTCTCTTGCAAGGCTTGTGACAAGCCATTTGTTATACCTAACACCTTTTTTATCAAAAATAATATGAACACAAATTCAAATCTTTCCATGCGATCAATCAAACCCAAAGCTACACCTTGTTGTTCATGATTAGTTCCATCATCATGAACATTTCCAACAACATCCATTACCGCTGGCCACATCATTTGAAGACGAAGTATTGTATAATAATGAGATCCCCAACGTGTGTCCCCAGGTCTTGCAAGGCTTGTCTCTTGATTGCAACCTCTGCTAGTAGAAATTACACCTTTCTCTATACGTGTAACTATACTTTCATGTTGGCTTTGTCGAAGTGCATCTTTCCTTTTACATGATGCTCCAACCAAATTGACAATCTTGATCACATAACTAAAGAAGTCATTGATAATAGGCATTTTTTTTGCAAGACCAACAACAACTAATTGAAGTTGATGTGCAAAGCAATGAACATACCTTGCATATGGATTATCCTTCAATATAAGTGATTTTAGGCCATTAAACTCTCCTCGCATGTTAGAAGCTCCATCATAACCTTGACCTCTTAACCTTGATAGGGACAATCCATATTTTGCAAACAAATTATCAATGGCTTCTTTCAAAGTGTGGGATGAAGTGTCTGTCACATGCTCTACACAAAGAAATCTCTCAATCACTTGTCCACGGGAATCAACATATCTCAAAACAATAGCCATTTGTTCCGTCACTGAAATGTCTCTAGCTTCATCAACCATAAGTGAGAAAATCCGATCACCAATGTCTTCAATAATGAGTGATCTCACTTTTTCAGCACAAGAATGTACCAAGTCTTTTTGAATTTTTGGAGCAGTCATTTGGTTATTCCCGGGAGCATTTGCTTTCAATGTCTTGGCAATCTTATCAACACGCGCACCATACCAATAGAGTAACTCCAAAAAATTACCTTTGTTCTTGGAACTTGAAGATTCATCATGCCCCCGAAAAGATAAACCTTGTCTTAACAAGAATCGCACAATATCTAGAACCGCCGTCAATCTAACACGATAAGCAACTTCCATTTCTGAACTATGTTGTGAGATCTTTTGTGTGACACTTTGTCGTGGATTCTTGAACAATTCCAATTTATCGGCTACAAAATTATGAATGCTAGTAACATTTCCTTCATGATCTCTAAAAGTAGAAATAGCATTCTTCCAATTATTATACCCCATTTTGGAAAACACATCCCTCCCACTTTGCAATCCATAAGTTGTTGGTTTAAACAAATAACACCACAAGCAAAATGCCGAATCCTTCTCCACACTATATTCCAACCACGGAAAAGAATCAAACCATGAAGGATTGAAACACCTATATTGATTCCCATATTTTTTTTCTTAGGAAAGTTGTGAGTCCTCAGTTGACATGGACCTTTTGCTACATAAGATCGTCTCACCTCGTCTTTAATGTTGGCATCATATTTCTCAATCGGCATTCGAAGCCCCGGATCCGCAACTAGATTATTTGGATCAAACTCAACTCTTGTTCGTTTCGGACTTGAAGATGTGGTTGCATTATCATCTTTAACGCTCGACTCATTGCTTCTTGGTCTTTTAGTCAAAAACTTAACCATATTAAAAAACCTATATTAAACAAAAATCTCAACACATTAACAATTTCGAAAAACAATGTTAATCAATTGGAATTCATGAGTGGATGACAATAGATAAAAAAATAATAATAATGCTCATATTCAATGTAAATTAATAGCTAGTATACACATTTCAGGATTCATAATCAAGATAATTTGATAAAGTAAAACTACCCACATTTGACAAGCTTTTAAAGCAAGAAAAATAAGCATTGGAGTCTTAATTTGTCAGCTTTAGATTGAATATTTATACACACTATTTATTGTGATGCATGCAGATAAAGTTATATATTTGTTAAATGATTGAAATCATTTTAAATTGGTCAATTTATTAATTTGCAGAATTACTTTTGCCAATGTCTTGCAATGATAATTGATAAGAGTAGTTGCTTTCAAATAGTGCCTGTTTAATATATCCATTAATCCATGTCTACAATTCATCTGCAAGAGTGTCTTTCCCATGATCATTTTGCTTTAATTATTGCAGTCATTTAATTATTATGAGGAAAATAGAAAAATATAGTTCAAATAAACATTATAAACATATCAATGGTCACAAAAGCATGCTTCATCAGTTCATCAAACTTTACAAAAATAACTATGTAAAACAAAGAGAAATGCATACAGATCTGAGATCTAGGTTGGTTCCTTCAATAAGAATAAACTGAGGCATCAGTAATACAAATCCTAAGATTCCAAACAAAACCTAATGCCATTAAAAAACCACTACAAGTCTACAATCTTAACAATGCATAAATGTTAAAATTATAGAAACACCACTCACTTCACAGTTGATGTGATGAGCTATCATGTGAAGGTTTGAGGAGAGCTGGTAGAAACAATTCATAGATCTAAGGCAGCCTGGTGGAGCTGCAGTTTGCAGAGGAAACTTAGTAAAAGGCTGAAAAAGTTAATTTTAGAGAACAATGAAAGGGGCTGCTCAATTTTGAGGGAAAAACATAAACATAGACCTAATAAACTAGTAAAAGACAATACTACCCTTGACTTAACCAACAATGAAACAACTTAGCTCAACAACACACTTACACCACCTTGCCTAGAACTTGAAACAAAACACATGATGAACTCATCTTGGCCCTCCATTTGTCCCACAACTTAACAAACACAAATCTGCCTAGAACTTGAAACAAAAAACTTGATGAACTCATCTTGACCCTCCACTTGTCCCACTACTAATCATCTATTAATTTAAAACAAAACTTCAGTCACCAAACTGAAACACATTTAGTATTAAAATTCAGCCATGACTACCCTCTTTGCCAGCCAGTGCTTATACTCAGCCAAACTCATGTCTTTAAAGGATTTTTGGTAGACCAGCCCGGGCTTCAGCCCGGGCTGCCAATATAGTGGGTCCGCCCCTGCCCAATCATATAACATTCTCACTCATATTACCATGGTAATCTCGTTACGTGGTAATATATCATTACCACGAACCAAACAGTCCTAATTGAAAAACATAGCCTGCGAGCCGGTGTCAATTATTATTGAGTTATTGTAAAGGTGCCTCTTAATGGAAACTAGAGAAAGGTTAAAATCGTCATTTGGCTTGATATTCTCTTTTCAAACGTGGTCATGCTCACCTACCCATGTGTGGTCTGTAGACAGTGAATAATGATGGCTGGGAGGTGGACTTGCGTGGGTTATAAGCTCTAGAATAATAATAAATAAATAAATAAATAAATAAATAAAATTTGGGGATAGGGAAAATGAGCCCCTTGTTCTTTCGAGTGAAAGCGAACTCGGCGGACTCATCTTAGTAAAGTCTGGCCTGATCCGAGCTAAAATCCAGTGCACTATAGCTATTTCTGTGAGGTGGTTATTTTATTAGTTTATATATACTATATACATACCGAAAGTGATTGGCTAGTGGGTTATAACCGTTATTACCCTGAACGCTCATGGATAACGGGATTTAGTGGTTGATCATACTATTCTGTTTTAGAGTTTATGTGTTGACGTTAAGTGCAATTACAATTTTTAAACAACCTTTAAATTATGCATATCCATGCATATCATGAGAGTCTATATGTATAAATTTATTACTCAGATTATAGTTCTTTTTCCTTAATAAAATGGATAACTCATTCATTTCAATTGTTGTGAGAAAATATTAATCTCTCGATCTTGCACTTTCAAACTATAAATTATCTCATTATTATTATTATTATATTTTTTTTACTAATATAATTTTTAATATTTGCTCTTTAACAATTATTTAAATTTCGCAAAGTGTTTGGTTTAAAAAAGAGAAAGAGAATGGAGGGTATGTGAATAAAAATAAGAGAATATAATTGGTAATAAAATTGTATTTAAATAAAAGGATTGAGAATTGGAATTATAAAATAGAGAGAAAATATAAAGTAGAATTATTGGAATGGTAGTTTGTTTCTTTCCTAAATGGCATTTTGAGAAATTATTCCTTTTCAACTAGAGAGTGGCACAAGGTGGGCAATCTGGCAAGTTGATTTTTTTTTAAATTAAAAAAAAAAATTGTAAAATCAAATAATGCTTCAAGTATGGATTGAACTGCATCCTTAACTAAATAACCATTAAACAACGCCATAATCTAGTGGACTAAAGTCTAGTTGTACTGTGAATATATATATATATATATTCACAGTACAACTAGACTTTAGTCCACTAGATTATGGCGTTGTTTAATGGTTATTTATATATATCACTACAAAGACCAAATATTTAACAAAAATGTTAAAACTAGATGGAATTCTAATTATTGAAGTTTTACTACTACATTTCTGTAAAAGATAGTATTTACTATTTTTGCTAATGAAAATTTACATGCCTTTAGTTTATTTGAATATTAGTA
>NW_024087868.1:0-95283 GCF_009730915.1 Dioscorea cayenensis subsp. rotundata
GAAAAACTTCAAATTAGCGTAAAATTGGCAAAATCATGATAAATTTATTCTAACTTTAATCGGACTAGAAATAATTATCAAATATACGATTTTTAAAAATATTTTTAATTAGTCTAATCTTCCAAATATATAAATTTAATAATTTTAAATGACAGTGCCAAATGCAGTTCCAAACATATTTTAAAAAAAATATAATTATATTATTACCGTGCCAAATATTGTGCCAAAAACTCAACTATAATAATATATTAATACTGTGCCAAATGTCGTGCCAAAATACAAATATAATAGTATATTGATACCATGTCAAATACCATACCAAAATATAAATATTATATTATATTATTTCCGTGCCAAATACCGTGCCACCAATATAAAATATAATAATATACTAAGACAGTCTCAAATCTGGATGACAATAATATAAAAATATAATAATAATATCTAGTACTGGTGCTCAAATACTGATGCTAAAAATATAAATATAATAATATATATAACAAGATGACTCAAATATCGATCAAAAATATAAATATAGCAAATTATTAATACCATGTATCAAATCTAGAGTCTTAAAAATATAAATATATCAATATATTAATATCGATGTCTAGAATACCATACTAAAAATACAAATATATTTATATATTAATACGGTGTACAAATCAATTACTAAAAAGTATAAATATAATAATATATTAATACCGTGCCAAATACGGTGCCAAAAATATAAATATAATAATATATTAATCGTACCAAATCTAGTGCAGAAAAATATGAATATATTTATGTATTAATACGAGTTCAAATACTCATGCCAAAAATATAAATATAATAATATATTAATACTAGTCTAAAATATGGTATAAAAAAATATAAATATAATAATATATTAACACTCGTATCAAATCCAGTACTAGAAAATATAAATATAGTAAAATTATTAATACCGTGCTAAGTATCATGCTAAAAAGTACTAAATTGATTAATGCTCAGTATCAAATACAGATTACAAAAATACAAATACAATAATTTTTAATACATTTGTTAAACACTTAAACTCTTGATTTAAGATAATTATATATATACTTGTATTATTATATATAATTATATTATATATATAATATATTATATAATCATAATTCCATCCGCCTGATGTCTCGGATGGAATTATAATTAATACTCGCTTGTCTTTATCCTCTCCCTCTCTCGAGATTCCTACAAGTCGCCTCCATGTCCGCAGCCGATCGTGACGCCGACGACCGCCAGGCCGCCTTCCTCATCATCTCCTCCTTCACTTGGATACGATCGGCGACCTCTATTGCTCCTCCGCCTGATGTCTCGGATGTCGGACAATCATCACCATTGTTGCCATTTCGAGGGATTTCAGGTATGATCCTCTTTACGCCCTCAACTTCGACGATGCCTACCTCGCCGGAGATCTATCGAAGTATTGCAATTTCTTTTTTTCTGAGTTTTTCCTAATTTTTGTGGTGTTTTAGTTCTAGGTCTGCTAACAAATGACTATAATTTTGATCGCAAGTTGACAATCTTGGCCTAGAGTGCTTCTGAAGTGGTATTGTGATCTGTAAACCTTTTTGATTGATTTATTTCTGAATTTCTGTTGGTTTGGTGATTAATTAACTTTTTTTCTAGGGTTAGGGTTCATTGATTCTAGGTATCAAATACTGTTTTCAAAGGAGAAGATGATGGTGGTGGAGAGCTCTCTTCCTTATAAGGTTCTTTTTATAATTTTATTTTGGAGTTTCAATTTCTGATTTCTGAATTATTGTTGTCGTCTTGTTCTTGTGTCACTTATTTTTTTGTGTTTTTTCTAAAATAAGTTTGAATTGGAACATAAGAAGAATAGGGTGGTTAAAATTGTTATGATCCTATTAATTGCCCATGCATTGGCAGTCAAATTTTTGTGAGCTCGGGGACAGGTTAGTTAATAATCTTTTTATAGATTGCTAGCCATCTGATGTACAACCGTTCACTATCTCCATTGATTTCCATAGTTCAATACGTTTGCTAATTAATCCAGACATTTTGTTTTTTAAGTAGTCACTCCAGATCCTATTGGTCATTGTTGTTTTACATGGGGAAGAATTTTGTTATTTTATTTATTATCTTGTTTTCTTTCATCATGAATGCATTTGAGGATAATTTATCAGCATCAACATCTGGCATGAGTATGAACTAACATTTTCTTGTTTGTTGGATGATGTTAGTCACTAACAGAAAATAGAAAGAGAACATCAAATGAACAGAAATTGTCAATTGTTGAAGAACAAAAAAGCACAATTTATTATTTGTTATTTAATTGCAGGACCTAATTTGTTGAAATGGGAAAATGATGGTACAGTATTCATGAGAAGGCTTTGGGTTTGGGGACAAAATTAGGTATCAACTATTTCTCTCTCATTATATGTATCATATATATGTGATATACTATATTGTTTGGGATACAAATAACTCATTCTCTTGTTTATTTCTCTTTTAGGGATCAAATTATCAATGTATATTTTGGGCTGCGTTTAATCCGAACATGGTATTGAAAATTATTGTGGTCAATTGTTAAATTCGTTTCCAAATTTGGAAAGTGCACATGGAATAATCTTTTAGTAAATTAAGGATTTGGGAATTATCTTCTTGGTTTCAATTGTATTTACATATGATGCTATCATCCTTGTAATTTATATTGTCAAGTATAGTTGTTCTATTGTAATATGTCAAATTTAAGTTGAGTTTCAATCTGTTTGTTTTTACTGAGATTATCAGTAACATTAGCAATTGTTTTTATTGAGATTTAAATCAAAGTTTCAAATTGGTTTATATTGTTTTCTATGTTTTTCTTTTATTTCTTAATTCAAAATCATGTTTTTTATGTTATGGAATGGGATGTTGTGCAGGTGGATATCTGTTAAGGGGTTTTATGATGTTATGGGAATCTTATGGTTTTATCTTATTGAATTTAAAATAGACATTATTTTTAATTTTTATGATTCTCAAATTAAGAAATTGATGTCTATTTAAAATCACAAAAATAACTTTTGGTTGATATTATCTCCTTTCCAAAAGTGACTTTTATTTTGGATATATGATATGGTTTGATTTGATGGAATCAACATGACAAGTGTGTCCTTGTAGCTGAATTTTTACATGATAATGATATGCGACAATTTGTGTGGTTAAGTGGTGCAGGTATATCTTGCAGTCAACTGAATTATATGCCATTGTTCTGTCTATCTTGCAATTAATGGTTCTCTCTTGTTAAACATGTTGTCTGCTATCTGTTTTTTATTGTTTCCGAATCCTTTCTTTTGTTTACTGCTTGTCTATATATTGTTGTTATTGTAACCTATTGCTGATAGTAATATTACTCATGACTTTTACTGAATTTATCATTCTTTTGAATTCTCAGCAACAAGTTTAGGTAGAAATTGGAGGGGATTAGTGCTCATATAGTGGTATACTGGAAATGTTATTAGGTTCAAGTGTTGCTTTAAACAAGAAGGAGAAAGAAATTTACTGTCAAGACTGACTGAGATTAAAAAGGTAATCAATTTGAATTTGTAGTTATTATTAGTTGTTATAGTTGTTGGGCAAGAAGTGTTTAATCTTTGAAAAATTGGTAGAGAGCTGAGACTTCAGAGGTAGTAATGCATTTCTTTCTTGTTGCTTCGAGCAGAACTTGGTAGTATTTACTAAATATGGCCAAGTTCCCCCTCTTTATGCTAAATTCAGATTTTCTTTTTATTTTCTAGTTCTTAACTAAAATGTAACTTTTCCACTGAACATGGAAAATAGCACAAAGTGACTAGTAAAATATCACTGAACTTCTGCTTATATTGTAGTTGATGTGATTAATTTTAGTAAAAGTTTTGTAAAGGCAGCGGCATGTTTAAATTGGGAAGAAATTTTAACACCTGTACACTATACTTGGGAGTTCCATACGGAGCGCAATGGTGCTAGTGTTTATAATTTATATGTTTGGTGTTTGGCTGTTTCTAGCCATATCATTCTTACTATTCTAGGGGATGCTGTTATTATTGTTATGACTAACTTGGTGATGGTTTGAGTTTCTTAGGAATCGAGGCCAGAGGCTTTATATTTGGATCACCCATTGCACTAGCTATTGGTGCAAAGTTTGTCCCACTGAGAAAACCAAGAAAGTTGCCAGGTATGATGATTTTTTACAAGTGGATGAAATAATTGGATGTCTAATGGCTGTTAAAAGTGGTGACCTTACATTGATCTCCAGTTTCCTTTGGGATTTATTATGTGGATAAACAACCTGAACACACTTTCTTGGTTTGGCTTCTGGATGCTTGTCTGAATTCCACGGAGATACCATTAGAGCCTCTTTTCATTCAGATAAACATTCTGGTAATTAAATCTTAATTATAGTTATAGGGCTGAATTCAAGATATTAGAATTTTATCATCTTTTTTCCAAACTTTGTGAATAGAATCTGAATCATATCTGAAGTTTTTTTTGTTCATAAAAGAAAATTCTCTTTTTTTTCCCTGTTAGTGATTTTTATTATTATTTTTTTTAATGGATTCCAGCGCATATTTTATCTGCTAGAAAGTAAAGAAGTAAGGTTATATGTGTACTTCCATGAATAAAAATTCAAAAAAGCATTTTTTTGTGTCTTTTACTGTTTGACTCTGCATTATTATATGAAAATTGTGTTTCATATTCTTGCCTGTATATATTCATGTTCTAGCGTTTCCAATCTTCAAAATTGTCCTGCTCTTGTCTGTTTCATCCCTCTTTTGCATTTATACCCTTACAAAGTCTGATAATTGCATGTTATATATATATATATATATATATATAAATTGGGCTTTTTCTGTAAACCTTGGCAAAGCCCATAATTGCTTATATCTAAGATTTTTGCATATATATAACCTCACAAGGTCTTATTTGAAATATATATATATATATATATATTTAAAAAAAAAACAAAGAAGAACATCTTATCTATGTGTGTGCATACACCCGTGCCGAATTTATAATTGCATTTGACCCCTGAAAAACCTGGAAGTTTATATATGTATAAACTTTCCCATTAGTGCAGCCCCAGAAATAACCATCCTTATAGATGAGAGACCATAGTTATCAACCACTGGGCTCTTGGCAATCTCAATTAGAATTGGTGGCACAAATGGTGCAATTGTGACCTTATACTTTTGCACTAGCTCCATCAACTTCACAGCATCAAACTTCTTCATTATAAGTATAGTTGCACCATACCTTATCCTACAAAGCAACAAAAAGTTGAATTTTTACAGAAACAACAAAGACTAGATTATTAACAGAACATCTTACCAAAAAGAATAAAAATTAGAGTTATGCAAATAACTCACATCTAGATATGGAGTCAAATATTAATGTTAAGAACTAAGAAAAACAAGTGGGGGTTTAGTCTATCATTTACCCATCACGTCTACTAAAAGAAATGTTCATTATCTCCACTAATTTCTTAATGAACTGATATAAAATATTTACGTATCTCTGACAGAATTAGTAATAAAATCTAGAGTTGGCTTAAACTTCAGATAAATTTCTTTATGGGATAAAAAAAGCCAAAATGTAATCCTCTAGAAAAATCTCATTTCAGCGATCCTTGTTTCAATAGTTGCAACAACCTCTTTGATTAGTTTCATATAAGGTGTTATCAATAATTTCAGTTTGATCACAGGATCTCATCAAGGAATTCTACAGATGATGATCCTTCTGTTATGGTGAATGGTCACTTTGATAGTCCGCCTGGTTCTCCTGGTGCAGCGGACTGTGGTTCCTATGATGGTGAGTTGAATAATATTAACCATTCATGCTTAATAGTCAGGAATGTTATCTTGTATACTGAATAATTCATTTTTTCTTTGCTTTTGACTTCAGCATCAATGCCCGAAACAACACGGCAAATAGTTGATTCTAGCTAGGTCCCTCCGCGACAAATAATTTTTCTTTTCAATGGTGCTGAGGAAGTTTTTCTTTTGGTAAAAACATTATCAATTTTGCTCATCATGCTTAGTTCCCTTTTCTTACCTCAAAATTTCATTGCTAGTCTTCTATGCAAATTTCTTATACTTATGTGTTCTGCTTTTTCTTTTCTTATTTCACTAGAAGTGGCAGAAATGCATGGAAATGTTAAAAATGTAGTCATTCACTTTATCCAGGTCATTACTGGAAATGAATTTTACGTGATATTTTGAACAGATTTTTCATGCAACATTAACCAATTTGATTGCTCATGCTCCTTATAAAAATGACATCTGACACAATGGAATAACCTAAGCAGCTTATTTTGAAAGGTGTTACTGCTTCCTAGGGCCATGGAATCAATTATAAT
Source organism: Dioscorea cayenensis subsp. rotundata (assembly GCF_009730915.1). Lineage (NCBI taxonomy): Eukaryota > Viridiplantae > Streptophyta > Magnoliopsida > Dioscoreales > Dioscoreaceae > Dioscorea > Dioscorea cayenensis. Next base: position 6,365 of record NW_024087868.1, read on the forward strand.
CACGAATCGATTTTAATTTTTGTTTATTTTTGGTAACAAGCAACACTTAAATGGTTAAATTGTGTGCAGGGTTCAAGTCAATTTTTCCCAAAGATTCTTGTTGTTGTGTGATTGTTAGCCTAGGTCTCTCTTTTCTTGCAGTTTGAATTCTTACAATTTCGTATATTGCAAAATGCCGCTTAATCAAAATCACTTTTTACTCGAATAAATGATTGGTGGTGTGGTAGGCCTAGATCATACTTCTTTGATTGTTATTGGTGGTGGGTATTATTATTCCATAAGTTCACTCTCTCTAGAGACTTAAAATGGTAAATTAATCAACATTGTAAGATAAATTCCGTTATTAAACTACAAATAATATTGTAACTAGATCATTTCTTAGAAACAAGCTAGATAATCATTTCTAACACAAAATGCACTCGTCCCTTTATGACCTATGGATTTTTATTGTGGCAGCTTTGTGATCTTATTTTTGCATAGATCTTTGTGTTGCAAACTAGTTACTATATTCCCTTTTAACCATCCATGTTGCATTAAAAAGCACATGTATGGTTTTTCTTACAATATTCCTTAACTTACAATATTCCAGATCACCTTTTTAAAATTAGGGTTTTCTTCCATCCATTTGGGATGCACAGATGGGTTGTGTGATCGACTTCTTCATATGCATAAGGCCATGACCACCCATCAAGACTCCCTCTCAAGTTCTTCTTTCCCTTTCATTGCTGAATACCATAACAAGTTTGTTTTTATTCTTTTTCAATTTGTTTGGTTTTACTGAAAATGAATGATTTTTATTTGAACAAAGTATGGTTTTCTTTTATTATTGACAAAAAAAAAGATTTTTTATTTTGTATGTGAGAGATTGATGATGATTTTTGCTGACTTTTTTTGTTGGAATTCATTGTTATTGTGTCCAGTTCTGTGTTTGTATGAATGGGTTTAAAGTTTAGTTGATAGAAATCTTGTTATTAATTTATTGGGTTAATACTTTGATGATGATTTTTCCAGTGACTTTTTACTTTTTCTATTATGGAATTTTTATGGATATTGTATTTAATTTATAATTCATGAATGGAGCTCTCTCAGATTTTTTGAGATTTCTATTATTAGTAAAAATAAGATCAATGTTGGATTTGAATATTTTTCTAAGGAAAGTGAGATACTTTTCCAATTTTATTTAGTGGTATATTGTTTCTCTTGCTTATTTGATCATGCATGGCTTCAATTTTTCCAAGTTCATTTCTCTCTCAGAAGTCAATTAGGTTTTCTAAATAAATTGTTTTGCTCTGTTGCAACCTGTAAACATGTTCTTTTTTACAGTCTCTAATACCTAGTGGAAAATGTCTGTGAGGAAGACTGGTTTTTAAATGAAAAGTTTGAAATGGTTTGGTAGATTTTCAATCAAACATTATTCTATGAGAGGAAACTGTCTTCTTAAATTCTGTTTCTCATGCATTTTTCACAACATTTTTCATTGTTGTCCTCTACTTTTTAGTAATGCTCATCCGTAACATGTTTATTCAGGATATATTTGGCATCATTCCTGGGGATACAGATTACCAGATTTTTTTGCTAAAGATAATGGCGATATTCAAGGACTGGACATTATCTTTGTCCTTGAGTGAGTTATTTCTATCATACATCTTACGATACAATCGAAAGGCTATTGTATGCATTAGGAAGTACTGTTATTCAAAATTCTCTGTTTTGAATATCTTGATCTTGATATCTTCACTAAGTGGGTTTTTGATATTAGAATGTATTAATGAAACAGTCCCGGAGTATTCCATGACTGGATCTTGTTTGTTCCCCAGCAACAAAGGCTGCAATACTGAATTTTTAATGTTGCATGTGGAATGGAGTTTTAATGTTGTTTTGATACAAGTGTTTGTATAGTTATACTACATGATTTTCCAATGTATATATAGGGCATCTATATGTATTGTTAGTTCAATAAAATGATTTTTTTGTTTGGTAATTCAAAATTTTTTTAACTAGTGTAATTATTAAATAAAATTAATTTCATATAAATTATTTTTCACGATTAAACAAAAGCGTGCGAAAGTTGTAACAAAAAAGTTTTTATTAAAAAGGCATGTCAAATCTAGTGAAAAAGAATAGTATATAAAATCGTCTTTAAAAATCACTGCCAGAATATTGAACCAATAAAAGCAGTCTAAAAATAGTGCTTAAATGTAGAATCGAAAGTCCGTGCAAACATCATCGATGACAATGGTTGGGACGATAGTAAAAAGCTCGTGTCGAAAAACGAGTGATGAAAAGTTCGATGCGGTATTAAAAGCAGTGTCAAAATGTATTTGTGACGGTGCTATAGGCATGGTTAATTTTTGGTGCCAAATACAGTGCCAAAATTAATTTGGCACGGTTTTTAACTCCATTTCCGTGCCAATTTTACCGTGCCGATTTATGATTTTTCTTGTAGTGGTTGAATGATATGATGATATGCTATATCGAACGCCAAGTGTTTGAAACAATTGATGATGAAGCTATTTTGGTTCGATTTCAGAATATGCAAAGCCGAAGGATTCAACTTCCACTTCATTAGTGGTATGTATATTTTTATATTTTTTTTAAATTAATTATTATAATCTTAAGTTTGGATTAATATAATTAATTTTATATATTTACTTTTTAGGTTAAACCTAGCACCCCTTGGTTTTGTTTCTGGTTCCGCCACTGCATACAAGTACCAAATTAAGTGAGCAACAGCATAAGCTTGAACTTAGTCAAGAATTTAGGAAGAACTCTTCTTGTGAACCCTAAAGAAGCACCATAATTGGGCTCCTAACTTTGTATTTTCTAGTTTCAGAAACCCAGAGAAGATCTCCGAATCCATATGCAGCCATCCCTGATGCTTCTAAGCTTGTCTTCACATGAACCTCATAACTCAGCTTCTCATACTTCTCCTTGAAAACTAGCACATTCGGCTCCACAACAACTGAAAGCCATGCGGGCACCGTCACAGACACAGTGTACTTCTCCGGACCATCACCAACGTTGGTCACTATTCTTTTAAATGTTTGGGAGTAACTCGTAGGATTGCCATCGAAGATGGAGATGAAGGATGGATAGTTAAGATCAGATGAAGGTTCAGAGCAGTCATAGTCCTTGGAAGACCTAGTGATCAATTTGATCTGATTAAGAGTGTAATTAGAACCACATAACAAACTTACGTAATCCTGGGGTGTAGCATCATAGACAAGCCCAGGGTCCAAAGCCTTGTTTGGGTTTACATGTCCTGCTCCAATGGACAGAGGAGTTGCAGGACTGTAGTTGTTACCAACGTCTTTAATTGACTGAAAAGTGTTATCTGATGCAGCCGCCGTTGTCATCATTGCTGATCTGATCGCAGCCGGGCTCCAGCCCGGCCTCGCTCCCTTGAGTAATGCAGCCACACCTGATGCGTGTGGGCATGACATTGATGTCCCCGAGGCGATGCTGAAATCACCAGCCAAGGGAGCATTGCCAACGTGCGCCACTGGAGATTTTGGAGTCCAGGCAGCGAGGACATCAACACCTGGAGCCATTATGTCAGGCTTTAGCACGCTCTTGAAGCTTGGTGACGGACCTCTAGATGAGAAAAGCGCCACTGCAGGAGCTGGTTTTGTGACCAAGTAGGTCTCCTTGAACTTCATTGTGACAGTGCCAGATGAGTAGTTCTGAGCGTACTTAATCAACTTGTCTCCTTCACTAGGATTGATCACTATCACAGGAGTTGTGTAAAAGAAAATATTCTCACTTGTATTGGCAATTATTATAGCTCCGGCGGCTGTGGAGTGAGTCAATAAAGCTACTTGTTCCCATATTGTCCCGTTGTCTTTGCATATAACAATCTTCTTAGCAGCTGCCGAGGACACCAAGGACAATGAGTTGCACGCCAATATAGTTTCATCATAAACGAGTGGCACGTCCACAAGAAATGCGTTCTCAGGATACTTAGTTGTCCCAGTGATGATCTGACCATTGCCTAATACCAATGTCCCTGAGAGCTGCCTGTCGATTGTGCCTGCTGCCACGGTCAACACCCAAGGGATTCCGTTATGTAGAGTATGCATAGCCGGCCCGGCATTCCCAGCAGAAGAGGAAACAATAATTCCTTTCTCCATTGCACCAAATGATGCTATGGCTATCGGGTCTTCATACAATGGCAATCCACTGAAGCCCATTGATATGGAGATAACATCAACACCATCAGCCACAGCTTGGTCCATGGCAGCGAGGACATCGGACGCATAACGCCCCTCAAGCCAGAGGACCTTGTACATGGCCAATCTCGCTCTATGCGCAACCCCTCTTGCAACCCCGGGGGCATAACCAAAAAAGTTAGCAGCAGCATAGCTCCCGGCTGCTGTGGATGAAGTGTGTGTGCCATGGCCTTCAATGTCTCTAGCCGAACTCATGATGATATTTTTACCAGGATTGCCGGCAATGACACCCTTGTTGAAGTAGCGAGCTCCGAGGAGCTTACGGTTGCACATTGAGGAGTTGAACTCCTCTCCTGCCTCGCATGCTCCCTTCCATCTGGTTGGTATTTCACTCATCCCTCTGTCGTTGAAGCTCTCATGCTCAGGCCAGACTCCGCTATCGATGACGCCGATGATCACATCTTCCCCGTAGTTGGAGGCTGGCCAGAGTCCAGTGGCCACATTCAGGTTAAGGAATTCGTATGTGTGGGTTGTGTCCACTATGACTTGTCTGTCCTTGTGCACGTCTAGCACCCCTGGCATTTTCTTCAGAGCTTTTAGCTCTTCGTCTGAGAGTGCAACACTAAATCCGTGCATGGCATTTTCGTAGACATAGAGTAGATTTGAGGTGGCAACGCTTAGAGACTGAAGAGATGTAGTGTACCAGTGCTGGTGATGGTTGAAGGCTTTTGGCATCACCGACCCATCCATGTGGACGATATATGTCGAACGTTCAGCAGCCATTGCCATAGCAACAAGAAGCAGAATGGCGAGCAGCCATGCATGAAACAACAACCTAGCAAATTGAGGGGACATTACTGCACATCGGGAATGAATATCATCTCCTCCGTTTTATAAAGAGATATATAGGCTTTTCATGCATTTAATTTTCTTCTTATGCTTCGTAATCAACGGCAGGTGCCGGCCATACCACCCAGGCCTCGTAATCAACGCTATGACAACGAAAAAATGATGGTGACTTTTCAGCCACATGCAAATTTTTAATATCAAATCTATTGTTTTATTCTTATAAATAACATTCTGGCCTCTCCACTTCTGAGCCATCTGGCAGAATAATTAGCGTATCTTTCAGTTTTAGTTGCTTATTTTTACTTATTAGAGTCTAGTTATTTACTTGGACTTTTGGTATTTTGTTTGTTACCAAATGTCCTAGTTTTAAGTTAATTTCTATTTTGTTTCATTGCTGTTGGAGTCATGTTATGAGTGGGTTGACATTTATGTTTGTTATTTGAGTTGTATTTAAATATTGTTATCAATGATTTAATAAATTGTGCAATCCGATTCTTAGTAACTATGACCTATTTGTTAAAAGTCTTCCTAGAAGTCTATTTTTTCACCAACATACTATCATGCCCCCAACCCAGTCTACTGATCGCAGCACCAGCCGCATATCCATGGCCCATGGGATAGAACCTAGTAACCATGTAAAGTATCAGAACTTATCTTAACTAATTTTATGCAGACCCAAACAACATATTTCAATAAAAAAAACAATTGGGTTTAAAAATACAAATTCAAGACATGTAAAAAAATGCAAGGTCTACAAAAGAAATAAATCAACTAACTTGTAGTTGGCTTTTATTTGACAACCACTGCTAAGCTATCAACCAACCTACTTTATTCCTGATTTAGAAAAAAAAAAAAAACAAACTTATGACATGACAACCCAGTGAGTAATCCACTAAAAATATGTTGGGATCATATAGAATTTCAAAAATCAAATTTAAAGGATTAAACAAATGTCACAGCAAAAAAATTATCAAACCATAATACTTGAAAATAAGATTGATACAACAAAAATATATTACAAAACTGATCAAATTATGAAAGTATACTTCTCCCAATTATTATTGACAAAACAAAATATTAGAAGTCATTTGTTTAAACACGGTGACCCAAATCAAAAGGTTTTAGAGGTCATTTATTTACTCTTGGTAGTCTAAGCCAGAATTTTAGAGGCCATTATTGTTCACCTAAGGTACGGTGCTAAACTATGATCTCTATTTTAGAATTTCATACAACATTGTCAGTGTTTAACCCATAGTTATCAGACCCGGCCCGGACATCGACCCGGTCTAGGCTCCGGGTCTCGGGTCAATTGGTTCAACCGCCGGGTCATTTGGGTCAATGCTGGGTTAATAAAATTATTTTTATATATTATTTTTTAAATTATAAATTAGTTTTTAATTCTATAATAATATATAATATTCATTTATTATTTGTTATCAAATAAATAATATGAAGGGAAAAAATAAATTGTAAAAATACATGACAAGCATAAAATCAATACATAACAAAATTTCAAAATTCAAGCTTCACATGACTGACTATTCCACAACACAAATTTAAATTTAACACCAAATCAATCTACAATACATGTTTAAACTTAACATCAAACCAATTTAATCCAATACATAACAAAACTAAAGGATGAAAGGGTCATTTTTACCCTCCAACATATAAAAAATATACAAAAACTAAAAAATAAAAAGGTCATTTTATAAACAAGCATTAACCCGCTCGGGTCATTGAAACCCGGCCGGGTCACCGGGTTTGGCCGGGTCACACCGGGTCACATCGGGTTACACCGGGTTGATTGCATGTCCGGTCTAATTAGAGACCCGAACCGGTTTAGTCACCGGGTCACCGGGTCGACCGGTCGAACCGCCGGGCCGGTCCGGGTTTGATAACAATGGTTTAACCCTCAATGACAGGGTTAGTGCATAGTTAATTGGAGACCAATAGCATTTATATCATAATAACTTTAATGCCCAAAAATCAAAAAAACACTAGAATTAATAGTTCAAAGATTTGCAAAATCAACATTAAGCAAAAAATTTTAACATTTACATGATCCCATGTTTTGGAGAACATAATCCAATTATGTTCAAAACGAATAACTTGATTTTCTAACCATTTAAAAATATATCTAACATATGAAGAAATTAATAATGAAAGATCAAAAATTCAGTATTTTAATAATAAATAATAACAAATAATAAAAGAATATTTAATAAGTAATTAAGTAAATATCAAAATAATTGAATTGACTTAAATAGATAATTTTGTAAGTGTCAGAAATTTGAAATATATATATATATATATACATATAGATTTATATGAGGTATTACTTACTTATCGAAGACTTAAAATAACTTCTAATCTGAATGATCAAGCTACCACGATGTATTATATTTCAGATTAAATTCAAAGGTAAACAACTTAAATAGTCCCCTACCTTTTGTGTGTTTCTATTTTGATTATCCAGTTTTAAAAAGTTACGATTTAGTCCCTTATCTTTAGTTTTTGTTACCATTTGGTCACCCAAACATACGCCGTTATAGGCAATCATATGTGGCATACTATATGGCATATCTTTTCTCAGAGCTGCCATCGAACCTGGCATATGCCACATGTGATCGCCGTTAATGGCGTATGTTCGGGTGACCAAATCATAACAAAAATTAAAAGTAAAAAAAATCATAACTTTTTAAAGCCAGGTAACTAAAATAGTAACACAATAAAAAGTAAGTGACCATTTAAGTTGTTTACCCTAAATTCTAAGCGTGTTAAAACCCTTCTAGCACAAGCATCAAGAAATACCATTAATCATGACGCATGTAATTTCTAAAGATATCCCTCCAAACATGAGCTAAAAATTTTGAAGACTCCATGGATTTCAGACATAATTGCTAACACATGTTGTTAGCTCAGAAAAAGAAAGGAAAAATACATAAATGGTTCGAATAAGAATTTGAGAAGATTTAATGATGGGCAATATGAAGGTGAGTTCTCAGTATAAATTATGAATTCGTGTGAAGTTTCCAACTAGAAAAGGACTTACATTAGACTACTTCAAGAAATTCTAGTAGTTCGTGCTTAACTTGTGCATAAACCTCTTACAACCATTTCAGAGGAAAACTTATAAAGAAAATGTCAATGGGTCCTTCTTGAAACATTGAAGTCAATGAATTACTATACAAAATATATTCAAATGATCAACTTCAGCTAATCTTTTACATTGGTCAGAGGAATTTTCTTGCACTAATGTGGATGGAAATATAAATATTAATGCTATCAATCACCACAACAAAAAAAGGCGATTTGCGACACATTTTTGTGATACAATAAATCCAAAATATGTCGCAGATTAGCAATTTGCAACATAATCTGTGACACAGTAGAATGTGTCGTGTTTTAGATGTCGCAAATTGTTGCGACACTTTTGAAAATGTATCACAAATTTGTGACACAAAATTAAAACATTGCAAATTTTATTACAATTCATGGATCTTCAGAGACAATATTTGCAACTCAATTTGCATTGATATGCGACATTGTTTACGACACATTTTGTGTGCCGTAAATTGTGTTGCAAATATGAGATTTTTTGCAACAAAACTTGCGATATATTTTGATTGTCGCATAACTTTTTTTGTCACAGCTTGTGTTGCAATTGTGTGACAGTTTTTGCAACAAATCTTGCAACACATTTATATTGTCACAAATTGCTTTGCAAATTATGTTGAAACTTTTTGAAACATTTTGCGACACATTTTTATTGTCGCAAATTAATTATTCATAACAAAAAAACTATAATACGGTTTTTGATTATTTGCCATAATTTTGAAACAATTTTTACAAACCTGTTTTGAAGCTAAACTTACAATCATCAACATTAACTTTTATAATACATTGCAAAATAAATATTCTGATCTATAAGTATCCAAAATAACAATCTAATAAAAAATATAATAGTCAAAATATCTAATAGAACAAAATCCAGTTCATTTTACATTGATGTAGAATGACAAGTTTGTATAATCTTGTTGTCCATCTTGAAACATAAACATGGCGAATGGAGAGATTTTAGTAATAACTCGAGTATATATGATTGCAATGAGTTTCAGATTATCTTTGTATGGGAAAGAGTGAAAGGGAGACAATGGAGATTGCTCAAGAAGATGACTTTAACATCTTCTTATAATCCTGAAAGTTTCTTAAATATGGGTTGACCTTTCCCTTAGACGCCACCCATAGCTCACCAACACTGCCTGATATCAAGTGTTCATCATGGCTCACCTGCAAAACATTGAACAAATAGGACAGGAAATTGTGTGATTTTATGCAAGGAATTGGGTTTTGGGTCTTCAAATGAAGAGTTTTAGTGAGATAAGAATATACCATTAGAACCCCTCCTTGAAAAATGACTAGGCCTTGGATAAGTGCCTCAACTGCATCCAAGTCCTGAAACACAACACAAATTTTAAATTAGGTTCTTCTCATTTGTATGAACTAGCTGTAAACTTTTGGGATGATAACAAAGATAGCTACAACCAACAAAAGAAACAAGCAATCTTTGAGAACAAACAATTATTACTAGGGAATAACACAGAGGCAAAGTATCAACAACACAATGAGAAGCATCCATGCAGTACAGAGTTCAATGGCATTGCCACTATCAGTGGCAGTGGTTTTCTAACCCAGCTTACCACACTGCAGAGAAGATAAATCAAGGAACAGAGAAACTAAAATTATAAGATAACTTAACCCAGCCCATGTGAGGAATTGTTTCTTTACCTTATCCCACACCGGATGACCTCATGGTTTTGCTCTATAAAAAGTGCATCCCTTTTGGGTCATCCTTAAATCAATTTATGTCTTCCATCACAGAATAAGGTTCACCAAACTATCTCAATCTACTAACATGACCAAACTATTATATATTTCCTTTTTATCTCTCTTTCTTTGGTTTGATTTGGGACTATGTAGTTCATTCCATGATTAAAATTGTCCTAATCTGCTAAAGGATATCAAACTCTAATATCATATGACATTACCCAACCTAGCTCACATAAAGACTTGTCCTCTTTGACACATACTACACTGGGCCTCACAGTTTGCCTTAAAAAGGTATCTTACTTGTTTAAGTTTTGTTTGGCTACAAAATAAAAAATATGGCATAATTTTATTATGTAGGAAGTGCAAATGATTATTACAGAAATTGTGGCATATTTTATTCTTACAGAATGAGTGTTTGGGTAACAAAATAAAAAAAATTACGGAGATTGGCGATCAACAAATGGACCGCCGGTGGATCGGTGGCCGGTCGCCGGAGGTCGGCCGAACCACCAGTGGCCGGTTGTCGGAGGCCAGCCGGTAAGCGGCCGAATCGCCGAAGGTCGGCTGGACCACCGGTGGACAGCCGGTGTGTCACCGGAGGTCTGTCGGACCGGCGGTCGGTCGCCGGAGGTTGGCCGGACCACCGATGTACAGCCGGTGTCTCACTGGAGATCGGTTGGATTGGGGGCCTGTTGTCGGAGACTGGCCGGTCGCCGGAGGTTGGCCAGACCGTCGGCCGGTTGCCGGAGGCTGGCAGGACCGTCGGTAGGCCCATGGATGGTGGCTGGATGAAAAGGAAAAGAGAGACTTTTTACAATGAGAAAATATTCCACTCTTAGTGAAATAGTAGAATATTTTTTTATGCCATAATACCTATATTATGCCATAATTTTATACTCTAAAATAAGTACCCAAACAGCCAATATGGTATAATTCTCAGAAAATGTTAAATTATGCCATATTGTACGGATTATGGCATAATTTCTGGCTATCCAAACAGGCCCTAAATTGTACATATAAACATTGTATCTTTTCCAACCATAATCGAGGCTGGGATATCAAAACCATGCTGTCTACGCTCATTCTAAAGAGATACGATGTTTAATCAAGAAATTTATAAAGTAATCAATAAATAAAATCATTTCCCATAATAAGAAAGATGAACTCGAGGTAAGTAGGAGGTATACTCTATATCATTGATGATTTCCTCAACATGACCAGTTCGCTCCAATGCCTAAATAAAAACAAAATATGAACAAGTAATTGGCTAATATTGTTCTAAACACAAACACATATGCACTATTAGAAAGACAAATTTATGCCATAGTACAAGGGAATTGGTACCAAAGGAAACCACCCATTCTGACCAAAATGGTTAAATTTTGGTTGATTATAATCAAGAATAGATTATGTACTCAAGCACCATATAATGTAATTATTTTAGTAGAATGGGAACAAGACAATGAAGGCAGAACCTTTATTCTTGATTAGACAAGAGATGTGCATTTAGCATTATAACGGAATTTATCAAAAATACCTATCAAGAAAATAATAGACGTAATGTTAGTTTCAAAATACATGTGATTGTATATCCAAGTGAAAATAATCATGAACATCATTCCAAACTAATGAATCCCTAAAATCAAATCTTTTATTATCAGAAGGGAAAACAACAAGACACTGGGCAATACTTTATAGATAGATGTTGGTAAGAATGGGCTTACTTTCATTAAGGCAAGATGCCAATAAATAAATACAATGCATATAAATACAAAGGTAGTTGGTATGTATAAACAGTAAAAGTACAAAGTATAGTATATATATACTATTCATCTAACACCCTCCTTCAAACTCACGATGGGTCATAAACTGAGAGTTTGTCAATCAGTAACTGAAATCAAGAAACAGTATGTGCCTTAGTGAAAAGATCAGCAAGCTGATAGGCGGAGGCAACATATGGAAGAAGAATAGTACCAACAAGGTAATGATGACAAACAAAATGTAGAGTAACCTCAAGATGTTTCGTGAGCTCATGAAACACAGGATTAGCAGCAATTTTGATGGCACTTTGGTTGTCACAGTAGAGAGGAGTGGGAGTGGATAAGGATACACCAAAATCCACCAAAATATGATGCAACCAAATAATCTCCTTGGCAGTGGAGGACATAGAACCATACTCGGCCTAGGTAATGGAAAGAGCAACAATGGATTTTTTCTTGCTTTTCCAAAAGATAAGGGAATCTCCAAGGAAAATGCATAAACCAGTGGTAGATTTTTGATCTGTAGAATCATCAGCCTAATCAGCATCACAGTAAGCCCGCAGCTCAAATGATGATGTGGCCGAGAAAAATAAAGATCTAGTAAGAGTGCCACGAAGGTAACTAAGAACTTGCAGAAGTGCAGCATAATGAGTAGAATGAGGAGCACTCACAAACTGACTGAGAACACAAACTGCATAAGCAATATTAGGTCGAGTGATGGTCAAGTAGATGAGAGCACCAACAAGTGCTCAATAACGAGTAGGATTAGTCAAAAGCTCACCATCAGAAGAGGAGAGACGGTGATGTAATTCAATGGGATTGGAAGCAGTGCGAATATCGGTAAATGTCAGAAATGTATTTATGCTGAGATACCAAATAGCCACGACGAGAGTAAGCAATCTCAAGACCTAGAAAGTAACGAAGGGGACCAAGATCTTTTTATTTGAAACTCAATGTGTAACTGCTGTTTCAGAGAAATAATAGTCTCGACATCATCACCAGAAATAACCATATCGTCAACATATAAAAGAAGAATAGTGAGACCACGAGGAGTTTGATGAGTGAATAGGGCATAATCATGAGAGCTCTCTGTGAATCCAAGAGCAAGAATCACACTGTGAAAATGCTCGAACCAGGCGTGAAGAGCCTGTTCGAGCCCATAAATAGCTCGACGAAGATGACACACATGCTGAGGAGGACGAGAGAAACAAGGAGGAGGAGTTATATAAACCTCCTCAGAAAGATCTCTATGTTGGAGGGCATTGGTCACATCTAACTGATAGAGTGGCCACTAACGTGCTGCAGCAACAGCAAGAAAAAGATGAATAGTAGTCAACTTTGCTACAGGAGCAAAGGTTTCTTCATAATTAATGCCATACTCCTAAGTAAAGCCACGAGCAACAAGACACGCCTTATTTTGCTCAATAGTGCCATTAACGCAGGTCGTAACCCTATAAATCCACGGACAACTGATGGGAGTAACATCGGAAGGAAGGGGAACAAGATCCAAGGTATGCATACGCTCAAGAGCCCCAAGTTCCTCCGTCATAGCCTGCTACCAATGGGGATGTTGGGCGGCCTCATGATATGACTGTGGCTCATGATGAGTGTGAAAGAAAACTAGAAAAGTCTAAAAATGTGGAGAGTAGGTAGAAGAAAGAGAAAGAGCATACTGAGCTGGAGGATGACGGACACGGTCAGGGTAACGATGTGAGATAGTAGGAACATCTTCAGGGGAGGTAGGACTGGAGGAGGAAGTGGGAGAATCACCTGAAGTATCAACATCTGCTGGGGGTTGGGTAGAAGAAGGAGAACAAATGTTGGAGGGAATGGTGGGTGAAGTCATGGAGGTGGCAGGAATCTCAGAAAAATCGGGTAGAATAACTAAAGGTTTGGGAGTATGAGAAGAAAAGGAAGTCCTAAGAAATGAAAGATCTGGAGGAGGAGAAGTACAGAATGGTGTATCTTCAAGAAAGGTAACATGATGAGAAATATGAAGATAACAAGAGGTAGGATCATAGCATCGATAACCTTTATGTTCAGAGTTGTATCCAAGAAAAATGCACATCTCAGAACGTGGAGAGAGCTTAGTTCGCTCAGTGGAGGATAGAAGCACGAAACAAACACAACCAAAGGTGTGAAGATGACCATAAGAAGGAGAAGAAGAAAAGAAACACTCATAAGGAGTAACACCAGAAAGAGTGGAGGAATGTGTTCTATTAATAAGAAAGATGGATGTAACAATAGCTTCAGCCCAAAATTTTTGAGGAACAGAGGAGGCAAAAAGAAGGACACGAGTAGTCTCAAGTATATGGCAATGCTTACGCTCAGCAACACCATTCTGAGCAGGTGTATAAGGACAGGACTGTTGAGAAAGGTTGCCATGAGAGGAAAGTAAGGTATGGAAAAATGTAGAAAGATACACTTGACTCCTGATTCTTCTGAGGATATTGCTTCTGGTGTTAACATCAGAATATACTAGATCAAAAGTGGAGTTGGAAAAAGAGTCACTAGATGGAAGAGGAAGAGCTGAATGTTTAGCAAACTTACAACCTATACTAGAAGATAATGAACCAGAAGAGACAGAACCAAGACACCGTGAACTAGTTAATAGTTTCAGGCGAGCATTAGATACATGTCCTAAATGAGAGTGCCAACGATCTAAAGAACAAATAGAAGCAACAATAGTAGGAGTACATATGGAAGGAGAAGGAGATACAGGTAGATGAAGAGAGTCAAAGTGATAAAGCCCGCCAACTCTACGTCCGGTCCCAATCCTTTGATCTGTAAGATAATCCTGCACTGAACAGGCAGAAGAAGAGAAGGTAACAGTCAAACCATTATTAGTATGCTGACTGACAGAAATAAGATTTAAAGCTAAAGCGGGATCATGATGAACTGAGGGAATAGTAAATGAAGAAGACTAAAGATAACTGGACTGCGTGACAAGAAAAAGACTTCCGTCAGCAATACGAACACTAGAAAATGGGTGACTACTAGAATGATGAACTAAGGTAGTAGCATCTGCAGTTATATGATGAGTAGCACCAGAGTCTAAAATCCATGAGGAGGAAGACATACCAGAGACAGCAGACATAACAGAGGAAGAACTGGATTGCATAGCACGCTGCATGGCATATAGTTTCTTTGTAAGCTTAGTAGCCTGAGAAGCAATATCCTCAGAAGAATCAGGAGTCAAGGCCTCGACAATAGCAGCATGAGGTGAAGAAGAAACTCCAGAAGATCGCTGAGGTGGATGATGCTATGGATGCTACTGTTGTTGTTGCTGTTGCCGAAGCTTTGGACATTGAGTCTTCGAATGCCCTTGTCTCTTGCAGTAATGGAAAAAAGTAGAGGATCCAAGATAGGACAACAAAGCACTGGGAGTAGAGGTCCGAGAAGAGGGCAAAGACGTTGCAGCCAAAACTATATTAGTAGAGCCTGGACGGGACGATGAGAGTGTATGTAGCCTAGTCTCCTCAGCCATAACACTACGCACACCATCATCTAAGGAGGAAATACGGTCCCGATTAAGTAATTGACTGTGAACATCCTTATAGTCAGGACAAAGACACATCAGAAACTCAAAGGTCCGCTGTGTCTGGCGAGGCTGAATGCGAGCCTTACAACACTTACATGTCAAACAGGTGGAAGGCTCTAAAGAGTCAAGTTGTCTCCACAATGATCACAACTCAGTAACATATTTCTATACAGAGCGCTCCCATTGCTAGACATAGGGTGAGATCCTATAAAATAGCATATTGGCGAGCAAAGCTAGACTACTCAAACATATGACACAGGTGGTTCCACATAGCTAGGGCAGTCGGAAGATGCCCAATCTCCATGCGAATATCAACCTCACAGGACTGACAGATGATGGACATGGTGCGATGATCAGCGGTAACCCATGAAGCAAATGTACTGTTAGTCTCTTTAAGAGGGGGAGAGGTATCATCCATATGTCCAAATAGCTCGTATCCAAGTAGAATGATACATAGAGTAGCGTACCATTCTTTGTAAATGGAGCCATTTAATTTGACATCCACTTGATTAAGAAAATTCGGAGATGTAGTATAAGCCATGTGGGGGCAGTTTTTTTTTTGGGGGGTTTTTCAATGAACCACTATTAGTGGAATAACATCACATGCAAATTATAGGCAAACTTGTCTCCCATCATGTTTGGTCGGCCCAATTAATGGAATGTTACCATCTAGTAAATAGTAACATCCATTATGATCACATGCAAATAGGGAATGCCAACAAGCTTTTGCTGACCAAATGAAGTGCTTGTTGGTCAGCCGAAGGAAAGATTAGCATGGACGTCAATCTCTGTGGAAGCCTTGTCGACAATGACTCTCCGTCGTCCGATGCCACTGTCCTTGAGAAAAAAGGATTGATGAACAGTAATGTTGGTCGGACTGCACAAGAGAAACTGAAGACATGAAGAGTAAGGATGATCGTTCGTAGCATAGGTGATGACGATGATGAGAAGGTATGCGAAGACGGGAAGCAGAGGAACTGAAGAACTTTATGGAGGTGATCGGGACCAGGACAATGCCTCACAAGGCGTCAACGGCGGCAGTGGTGGGTGATCAACAAAGAAGTGAGGATCACTCGTTGATCAGCATTGGCGGAGCCAAACCGGAAAGAGATCCGGTCGAGGAGAAGAACCCCAGGAATGATGAGAACAAATCAGGTTCTCTAAAGTCCAGTGAAGTGGACTCTAACCTGGCCAAAAAAAATCACCCAAAGAACATCTCTGATACCATGTTAGATGTTGGTAAGAATGGGCTTACCTTCATTAAGGCAAGATGCGAATAAATAGATATAATGCATATAAATACAAAGGTAGTTGGTATGTATAAACAGTAAAAGTATAAAGTATAGTATATGTATATACTATTCCTCTAATATTTACCAGAAAAACCAAAGCACCTTATTATAGCAACACTTGCAATGTAGTCCATCCAACATCTCAACCTTTTTTTTTACAGATTCACCATTGTCCATCCCATCAAACATCCGCAGTGGTGTCACTAGGCTCCACACGGCTTCCTTAGGCTTCACCAACCCATGCTTGCTAAACTTCTCTGAGATTTTGCTGCAAACCTACATTTCCTAACAACCAAAACGAAACTAAACCTCCAATTCTTGGATTTATGTTACAAAAAGCCTATGATTCTAGAATTTCTAAAGCCCTAATACAAAATTGAAAGAAAGCAAAGGAAAGCCAAAAAAGTTTCAATATGAAATAAAAAACAAGAATGCTGAAAATCAAAATTCAAAATCCAAGATGGCTAGGGAAATACCAATCGGCCTTTTTCGTAGTCTTCAATGCAGCTGGAATCAACAAGGAGGTCACCGACGGCCTCAAAAGCACCATCGCTGTCGACATTGAAGTCAAAATCATCATCAGCGGGGACATTGATAATGTATTTGATGATGGGCTTTGTGGAGGGACTTGGCGCAAGCAGTCGCGGATCCGGAGCTGTGGGCCTTGGAGGAGAAGCGGGCGTAGTCGAAGTCTGGAAATAGGAATGTGGAGAAGATGGGATTGGAGGCAAAGGAGTCGAGAGAGGAGGAGGATGAGATTGGAAGAATCAGGGTGGGGTCTTTAAAGGCGGTGAGCTTCTGAATAATAGAAGAAGAGAGAATCCGGGGAGACATCATTGATGGAGAGCTTCAGATCTACAAGCACGAGACTGAGAGCAGAGGACAGGGAGTGGCAAAGCGGATCAAAGAGGAGGAAGACAAGGATGTTGAAGAAGCTTGGGATGAGATTGAGAAGGTGGATATTATATAATATCTTTTTATTATATTATTAAATTATTATTAATTTAATTTAATTATGCATAGCTAATTTGTTTTAATTAAATAGTGATTTTTTTTAAAAAAAAATGTATACATACATACATACATACATACATATATATATATATATATATATATATATATATATATATATATATAAACGGATCAATATTATTCAATATAAGTAAAATTATATGGAAGGGGATATTTATGGATTGAGTTGGAGGCTTTTAATTTTTGGTATGATAAAATTGCTTATAGGTCATCTTCTTTCCTTAATTTTTTTATTATTATTTTTCCCGAATGTTCCTTTTTCTAATTATTTTTTTAATTTCTATTATATTATTATTTTTTATTTATGTTTTTTATTTTTTATTTTTTAAAAAATAATAAGCCCAAACTTTTGCGACACATTTTACAACGACAATAGATCATTGCAAATAATGCCTCGTAATCTGTGTCGCAAAGCAATTACATGTTGGGTCCTAAAATTTTGTGACATATTTTGAGACGTTCTAGGATGGTCGTTTTTTGCAACACAATTAGGTTCTTTTTGCAATGTTTTTGGTTTTTTGTCGCGCATAGTTGCAATTTGTGTCATAAATTTGCAACATTTTTACACGTCGCAAATTTATGTGTTGTAAATAGCTTTTTTTGTTGTAGTGAATATATAAACACTATTATAGCTCTTCACAACTAGTGTAAAGAAAAACAGAAACAATTCAGTAGGACAGAGGGCTTAGAGCTAAACAAATATTGATATATGGCAATAACTTAAGCTTTCATAATCAAAACATGCTAGATTAAACTTAATAATCTCCCATGATTGGAATCAAATCAATCACAAAACAACCGTTTCTTATTCCAACATACTCTCTCTTAGGCAATTCTATAAATACCTGTAGTATAAAGCAATATATTGAAGGTTTATATGGTAAAGACAGTGATAGGGACGCAGGTGTATGTGTCGATATTGTAATCACACTACAGGAAATTATATGTTTTGTGATAACCAAAGTTGCTACTAAAAGCAGTAATTTTTGTCACTATTAATA
Source organism: Dioscorea cayenensis subsp. rotundata (assembly GCF_009730915.1). Lineage (NCBI taxonomy): Eukaryota > Viridiplantae > Streptophyta > Magnoliopsida > Dioscoreales > Dioscoreaceae > Dioscorea > Dioscorea cayenensis. The sequence goes on from NW_024087868.1 coordinate 24,842, forward strand.
CTACAAGAAAAATTCTAAATCGGCACAGGAAAATTGGCATGGGAAAAAAAAATTGTGACAAATTTGTTACAATATTTGACATGGAACTAACAAACTGTGTCAAATATATTATTTTTTTATTTTTTTAAATTTTGTGCTAAATACCGTGCCAAATATATAAATTTAATAATTTTACACAACAGTGTCGAATGTAGTGCCAAACATATTTTTTTAAAAAATAAAATAAAATAATACCATGCCAAATACCGTGCCAAAAACTCAAATACAATGATATATTAAGACCATGCCAAATTACATATATAATAGTATATTAATACCGTGACAAATACCATGACAAAAATATTAATATAATAATATATTACTACCATGTCAAATGCAGCACCAAAAATACAAATATAATAATATATTGACATCGTGCCAAATACAATGGAAAAATTATAAATATGGTAATATATTAATATTGTGTCAAATACCGTGCCAAAAATACAAATATAATAGTATATTAATACCGTGCCAAAATTTGTGCCACAAATATAAGTATAGTAATTAATAATACCGTGCCAAATGCGATGCCAAAAATACAAATATAATAATTTATTTATTTATACTGTGCCAAATACCGTGCCAAAAATATAAATATAGTAATATATTAATACCATGCCAAATGCGATGCCAAAAAATACAAATATAATAATTAATTTATTTATAAGTGCTAAATACCATGTCAAAATATAAATATAATAATTTATTAATACCGTGTCAAATATAATGCGAAAAATATGAATATAATAATTTATTTATTTATACACCAAATGGATGAAAATAGATCCAGCACCAACGGGATCCTCAACCCTACTAGCCCATGCTAACCCCTTTCGGAACCTCACCGCTACGTGGATCTCCAATAGAAACACATCTTTACAGTTCCAAATGCTCACCATCCCCCACGATGGCGGTGGATCGAAGAGGAAAGAGCTAATCTCAGCCCAGGCCATCCCCTGGGACACTGCCATGAAGGTGCCGAGCGAGAGAGGTTAAGGAGAACAACAATATCGATGTCGTGTTAGAAAAATTTGATGGTGGATAATCTCTTGCGGTAGAGAAGCTCGACATCAATGGACAAGAGATGGATCACGGTGGCAAGGTTCGCCACCAGCACTCAGTAAGCGAATACCGGGTGGACGAGGATTGCTGGTGTTCTGAACTTGGAGTACCCACACCACCCGGTGAATAACCGCAATGAGGCTTTGTTGTCCTTATCCATCGCCATGTATGCGTACTCCGCCCTTGTATCTCTGAACCACCCTCCTTTTCCCTCACTAACTTCAATCCTATCCCCATCCTCCCATATTTAATTAATTAATTAATTAATTAATTAATTAATGACATATAATTGATGTGTCAAGTAATTTCTAAGGGGATTGTGATAAAAACTGAGAATTATGCTGTGTTATTTGGCTGTATGTTTGCTTTGTCAAATATAATCATTAGAAAGAATGGCTTGTTATAAACAATTAGTACTAAACTCTGAAACTTTGCTATTTAAAACTTCTTTCTTTGGTTTCGTGTAACTATAAAGATAATCAACGGATGCTAAGTTAGATGATAGATGTATCACTTTGGAATTCACCCTTTATTGAGAATCTCTAGTTTTAATCGCTTCAGCCAATTCTTCTATATGAGTTTCTGCATGATTTAGGTGTTCAATCATAAGCATTATATAATATATATATATATATATAATATAGTTTGAATGTTTATTAGCCTTTTCATTCATATATATAGTTCAATATATATATATATGAACAAGAAATTGTTATTGGTGTGTATGTATTTATGTGAGTCTTCAAGCTGCTTGCCATCATCAGTTGTAGGTTATTGGTCATACATCATGGCATATTTTTATTTATATGATTTACTCAGAATCAGTGTCCATCTTATTTATGATACACATCAGTCATTTTAATCCACAAACCAATGTTAAATGCAAACCAAACAAATATTATTTGGATTCAATTCAACCCAAGTGCTTAAGCTAAATAAGAACAAAATACGGAATTGTACTTGCATCATGTTATGCCTCTCCTGTTCTACAAATGACAAGTAATGCGCTACAAGGAACACCTAAATACACCTGGTCCCTTAGACTCTCTAGCCTTTTTCTGTTATTAAATTGTCCTTATATGTTATCAATCGATTAAGCTAGCGCCATCACCTATGATCCTTACACCTTGTACTCATGAGGCTATAACCTTTGACCTTATTATTCTGATTCAATTCAAGTGTATAATATTGTCACTTATGCCTTTATACATCTATATGGCCACAAATAGTTAAAAATACAACTATATACTTCTCTCTCTCTCTCTCTCTCTCTCTCTCTCTCTCCTGTGAAATCCAGCTTTATATTTTTCAATGATATTCGTATTGTTATTATGCTTTAAGAATCCATAGATGTTATTTTGAGATTCTCTTTTTAAAGCTTGATATCATGATTTTATCTTGTAAAATTTAGGTGATGAAATCACATCAAGTGTATCATTAGGCATAGTCACAGATTTCAGACTATTCTCTTATCATTTTCTCCAAATAATTATTCCCCTTTAGATTTTAATTATATAATCAGTTACTGTTTAATGAACCATGTAGGTGAAGTCAACTTCAATGCCACAATTGCCCCAGCATAAAGAATTATTCTTAGCTTTAAGTCCTTATTATGCAAGGCTTGTGGGTGAGAGTTGCCTGGGCAGAAGAAGGCCAATATATGATTGCATAGATGTCAAGGTTTGCTTTTTCTTTAGAATTAAGTTATATTTATGGAATGTTCTAGTGATTTCTCATAAATTTAGACTACATTGTCTTCAAATGAGAACTCGGTGAGCTGTTGAGTCTTTATGTTTTTAATGAGTGAACTTTGATGTTTGAAATTGAACATTGTTGCATTTGTTAATGGGATGTTTTCCATGCAATGAGATTTAGGGATTATGGAGAATGGAGGGTTTGTTCTCGGTAAAGTGGTTCTCAAAACACATTAGCTAGAGAACATCAGCAAAAATAATACAAAGAATGTATATCATGAAGGCCTACCATCATTTTTAAATTTTTTTTGTCCATTTTACTCAATTTTTCTTCTTAGTGCTATTTCTTTTATTTTTATTTGTGAAACAATTTTTGATGCAATATTTTTCTTTTCCAAATTATCTTTATCTTGTATATCTATTTGCACTTCACTTAAGATATACGATGCGAATTTGTTTGGTTATTATCCTACATTATTGTCCTGCATCAGTTTCTTAGGCATTTTGATGAAAATTATGTAGGATTTGAGTGTTCGGGAAATATGTTCTTAGCCAAAGTTAAAATGGAGATAGTTGTATCCAAGGACCAGGTATGTTGTCCTGTATTTTCTCAAGAGCAATGATCAAAACTTCTAATTCATTGATTCATTGATGTCTTGTACTCTTTAATGTTCTTCTTTATTGGCTAGAAATAAGGGAAGAATTCACATTTTGGTGGCATAGCCTAGCGTCAATCATAAAATTAGGAAGGAACACGTTAAAAAATGATGAAAATACTATCCTTTAGATTGAGTGACATTTTCTAGTCCTTCAAATAATGTTCAAAAATCATGCTAAATAATAGTGCCAAATATTGAACCAATAAAACCGTGCCAAAATCATGGCAAATATGGAACCAAAGTCCATGCCAAAAATCAATGGAAATATTTGGCACAATAGTAAAAAGCCTTGTCAAATATAGTGACAAAGTTTGGTACGGTATAAAAAGATGGTGCCAAAATGTATTGGTGACTATTCTATGGGCACAGTTATTTTTCAATGCCAAATACGGTGCCGAAGTCAATTTGGCATGGTTTTTAAACTCATTTCCGTGCCAATTCTACTGTGCCGATTTAGGATTTTTCTTGTAGTGTATTAATAGTGGCCAATTTTTGAGGTCGTCACCTTCTATCACAAGTACTTCCTTAGCAAATACAATAGTGTCCAATTTAGAAATTGATCACAAATACGCAAAAAAAATTGTAACCAAATTATTGTTACTAAAAACTTCAATATTCATAATAAAACTGTGGTCATAACTACTCAAAATTTTATGGCTAAATTGTTGTCAACAAAAACATTGGTATTTATGATAAAACTATATTATCACAAAAACCTTAGTATTTGTTATAATTTTGTTGACACTAAAAAAGTACAAAATGGAGACTAATAAAGTGGTCACAATAGTTCATTTTGTTGTGACCGATACTTCGTTCTAATGTTGTTTAGAGATAGTGTCAAGCTACATTGATTTTTCACTAATATAAAAAGTGTTTCCATGAGTAAAATTATTTGTGATAAATACAAAGTTATATTTTAGACAATTTTGTTACAAAAACAACTTTTAGTAGCAAAATATTGTAGCATGGTATTGTAGTAGAAACATTGTAGCACTTAAACACAAAATTTGGCAGAAATCCCAAGACCTATGCGGGCAGCCATGCGACCGTATGGCCATCCCAAAAATTCTTGAAGTTACATCCTAGGGAAATTCAAAAGGGGGCTTTTGGAGAATGAACCCTAGGCTTGAAGGATCATCATCATCTCCTACCAGAAATTGCTCATGGAGAAGGTTTTTTGGAGTGGAAATTAAGAGGAGAAGCAGTGGCAAGATCTCCCACTATCTCCTTGAGTAGAAGCTTGTAGAGAACAAGAAAGCCACCCCGTTGGTGGCGTCAGTGGAAGCATCTGACAACTTGCTACTTCGTATTCGTCACTTGAGAGAGTTTTATATTTCTTTGTTCAGTTGTTTTTATGATTTGAGCATGTATTTTGTTAGTATCAAGAACTAAACCCCAAGGTCACCGGATGTCGGTGAACCTTGGGGTGAACTTATGTAGTTGGATGGTTTGATTTACTCTTATTGCAATTGGTGTGTTTTGAGATTCAAGCTTTGTGTATTGTGATGCATTGGTATACATGAGAACTCTGTGTGTCATTTTCTAGGTTGTACTTGGTGGTGTGACCAATGCCCTTGTACTATACTCACTTATCTTGAAAGGGATTCATGTATGAATACCCTGTGACCATCAGGTATTTTGTACCCCTCCAACCATTAGGATCATACCTAGTTTGAGTATTGGCCCTAATTAGAAAATTCCCTGCATTTAATGCAATCATAGGAAGATTTGGTCGGAAGAAATTTTGTGTCAATACTCGTATGGGATTAGGAGTCAATTGCCGTAACCATCTGGTTGTCCTATCTTAGGAATCTCTTGGTCTAAACCGCTAGTTGCATGGTAGTCTTATCATCCTTCTCAATTTAGTAGCCCCAGGGGAATTTGCATCTATGACCACTTTCATCCCTCAGATTTTCATCCCTTTTACCTCGACTGTAGACTCTTTCCTTTAGTTCTCTTTATTTCTTTTTGGTAGTTTAGAACACTTGCTCTCAGAATAGTAGGTTAGACAACATGCGAAGAGGAAGTAAGGGTAGCTCCTTGGGCCAAGGGAATATGACCCCTGTGCCACTCACAAGGTACTACATGATGACACATGCACTTGCGGGATATTCATCAAGGTTTTGGCGCCATTACTGGGGAGTCCAAGAATGCTAGGAAAGCCTCTAGATCACTGTTCTAGTCATTTTTCTTTCCTTTTATAAATATTTGTCCTTCTATGTGTTTCTTATCCTTTTGTGCATGTATATATTTGGTTACCTTTTCATTATAAATTCGTTGTTAGCTTATTATTTTTAGTTTTGTTGTTTACACAGGGCCATTGATTTTCAAAAAAAACGGTTGACTGCAAAAATCCATTCACTTGAGAAATAGATGGAAGAATTTTTTGCCATGAAAGTAAGCCAAAGAAATCTACACCATAATGTCTATGATCCATATTGAGGAGGGCACCAAAATTTTTTGACATATCATCATACACAACAATACCCTCACCAAGGATTGCTACAAGATCCCCCCTTTCAAGAGCCGTGGCAATATCATCATCCAGTCGTTCATAATAAGCAATCTAATCAATGGGGATTCAACACAGTGGAGGTGTTTGCAAGATTCATGATGGAGGAAGATGCTAAATTTGGATCCAAGGATATCACAACTTTTAATGCCAAACTATCTCTTCAAAGCATAGAGAACCAGATAGGAGAGTCTTTGAAGATATTGGTCGAGTTGCCACCAACTATAGAAGCCCTATTTGAGAATGACATTAGAAAGGAAGAATGAAAAAGTGAAATTGAGGTGGAAGTGGATATTAAGGTATTGGAGGTTGAAGAAGCAAATTATGTGGCGTCAATACCACTCGAGCAAATTATAGAAGTTCCGCCTCAAGGTGAATTTGAAGAAGAAAAGGAGAAGGATGAAATCATGGACATGGAAAAATGTGAGGAAGTAGAAGAAACCCAATCGACCACCATTGAAGAAGCTATACTTGCCTCAACATTGATCATTCCATCAATCAATCAGTAATTTTCAAGTACAAAGAAAAAATTCTGGGAATTGTATTTGAAGATGTGGGTAGAGGCTAAAGCCATCCATGAACCCATCTATGCCAGGCTTGGACAATTCCCAACCAAAAATTTTTCCTTAGAGGGCCAAGCACATTTTGTAGGAAATTGAACTTCATCACGCCAAGGTTGAGAAATAAGATGTGGATAGGATGTTGAAGACACCCAATGATCCACCCATGCCGAGCCTAGATAACTCTAGACCAAAGTTTTTTCCTTGGAAGCCCAACCAATATGGTGGGGTATTCAAAGGAATTTGACCCAGGGCCAAAGAAAAAGCAGGGAGGATGCTCAAACCAACCAAGGATCCCCAAAATGAAATTGCACAATTCCCGACCCAAGCTTTTTCCATGGAGGCCAAAAGGTAACTTATGCATGGCCTCCACCTTGACACCATCCTAGAATGTATGAGTCATTTTTCTTGGTAGTTTTTATGACACTTCTAGCCAGGATAAACACACCGTATTTAAGCCTCCATGAGGTAAGGAAGAGGTACATCAAGCTAATGACATTAAACAAGCGCTTTTTGGGAGGCAACCTAAGTTTTAAATTCATGTTCTTACTTTTTTCGTATTGTTTGTTGAATGTTGAGTGTAAATTGTTATGTTTGTGAGTTTGTGTTTGTGGGACATTTGTTTTGTGTTTGTTTGAAGAATCCATGCTTATGCTTGAATTTCTAGGTTTTTTCCTTTGATTTGGTGTTGTTTGATTGTGTTTCAATGCATATTTCGGTGTTATAGATGTTGTAAATCAGTTTTAGTGAAGTTGCAAGGGAAACCATACCCTTTTTCAGCTTTCACAGGCCCATGCAGGCCCGCAAGGAAGGCTACATGCCATTCCCGAGCCTTGTGAGGGCTCTTTTGTGCCCTCATGGGCTCTCACATAGCCATCCCGAGGCCCATGCAGGCAGCTATGCACCCGCATGGCTGGCCTCATGGCTCGGGCAACCCTATTTTACTGTCCTCTATCTCTCTCTCTTCATTCTTCTCACTATTTTCTTCATAACTCTCTTATTTCTTCTCCGTTTTTCCTCATTTTCTCACCATTTTTCTTCATTTTTCATCCTCTACACTCCTTTCCTACCTCTTGCAACTTGTTTCTTGTGATTTATGCAAGGTTTCACCATCTATTTCACCAATCTTCATCAATTCAAGTTTTGAAGCCCTAACTTGTGTTCTAAAGCAATCTTGATTTTTCCTCTTAATTTTGTATGTTTTCTTGCTTAAAACCATGGGGAATGATGTATGGTTGTTTTATCTTTAATTTATTTGAATTTTGAGCCATTATTTGTAAATTTTTGGTCTTCAAAAATAAGGAAAAACTCTTGCTCTTTCAAGTCTGTGCTACAGTAACTTCTGAATTGTGCTTTCCTTAGATTTGTTTGACCCTTGTAGCATCTTTGTAAACCCCTAGGAACACTTGAAATAGAGAGATTTGGGCATCATGATATTGATTGAGCAAAGGACTTGTTTGGATTATTTCTTGCATCATTGTTTTTGTTTTGTTGGTTGTTGATTTGTTTTCATATTTTCTTTTCTTTGTGTGTGATAGATGTCTTGAGATGATGTTCCTTTCTACCTTGCAGGGTGGAATTAGCACATCAAGCATGCCTTCTCTCTCCATCATCTAACAGAATCATTGGTGGCACTCCGATCTCATAGACTTCAAAACTCTTGCTTTGAGACTCAGGGAAGTTCATAAAGCCTTCTTACTATGCTATTATTGTCTATATTTTTGTGTACTGCTAATTTAGGCACATTGGGTGTAATGTGCATTTTTAAGTAGGGGTGGATTTTCATGAACTTTGTACTTATTTTGCAATTGCATATTTGATTTACCTATGATAGCTATGATACATTGTTAAGAACTTCCTAGCTTAAATGAATTTCTTCTTTAGTGCTTTCTTCACACTTTTTGTCACAAAACTTCCACCATGTTCATTCTGACTAACCCATTACTTTGATTTTGGTGTTAGATTATTAAATTCTACCTTGAATGATTATTTAAGAACTTTTGATTCTCTTGTTTTTTTAGCCCTAAGTGAAGTTTTCAGCAAGTAGTAAACCAGGAGACATTAGATAGGGTGTATATATATATACTCATAAAAAAAAGGAGTCTATGTCAGAATTCCTTTGCTAGTAAAGCACGAATGCATCTATGTAGACATGTAATCCAGTAAGTTGGGTGGCTTTTGTATCTAATCAACATGTGCATCCTCCAAAAGGATTTTGTGCAGTCTACATTACTAGGACTCGAAAAAAAAAAGACCTATTGATCTCCTGGAACCTACCTCACATGCATACAAGGGGTTAAAATTGTACTTAGTGACCAAAGGATTCGTGATTGATTATTGAGGGTGTCTTTAGCATTTCTAAGGCCGGTAGTCATTGTTTATGGAATGAATAGGGAGAGTGAGGGAGGAAGTTCGTACACACTCATGAGGGGAGCACTTTAGGTGAAACAGGACTATCTTTACTTGGTTACTTACAATGCAACTCACCATCTTGATTTGATTTAACTTGTGTTTGTAGAGTTCTTCATTCTTAAGCTTGAGGTCATACATTAGCCATTTATCATCTTGTCCCTATTCTTCATATTTGTTTGCTTAAGGACAAGTAAACGCTTAGGTGTGGGGATGTTTGATAAATGCCTAAATGTATGTATTTTATATGTATATATTATGTACTATTCATGCATATTTTGATGAATCGATGCCCTTTGTATGGTTTAATTTGTTCCTTTTGTGTTGCAAGCCTGGAAGAAACCTAGGCGAGCCTAAGAGCGCATTCGGAAAGAAATCTACACCAAAAATGGCTTGGGCACTGTAGCACCAATGTAGTAAGCACTATAGCATAGAGGGATGAAGAATTTGTAAAGCCTCGGGTTCCCCTTGTGGGCAACCTTACTCCTGCAAGGATGCCTGAAAGACTAGCTAGATATTCTTACACCAGTACTGTAGTAGAAAGTATTGTAGTCAGGATTACTGTAGCTATTATATAGCACTTAATCGCGAAATCTGGCAGATATCCCAAGGCCCATGCGGGTAGCCATGCACTCGCATGGCCGCCAGTATGGCCATCTCGAGAAGTCTTTAAGTTTCATTCTAGGGCATCATTGGAAGGGTCTTTGGCCATCCTTTCTCCACTATCATCTTCTAGGGCTTCACAGGCTTGGAGGAGGCAGATCTAAGGAGCAAAATCAAGGAAGAGAAGAAGATTGTTATCAAGGAGATCATCTAGGGGTTTATTGGCATTGATTTACTGGATTCTTATCACCACCTCTAGTCAACATCTAAGGGAGTTTGTTCATGAGCTTTTTGATGATCTACTTTTATTCTAGGTTTTCTCTCTTTGTTATGTGGAACTAAACTCCCAAGGCCACAGGGCATCCTGTGAACCTTGAGATGAACTTGCTTGTATGGATGTTGTGATTTACATTTATGGCATTTGGTTTGGTTTGTGGTTTAAGCTTTGTGTTCTTTGATGTTTTGAATTGCATGAGAACTCTGTGGTTTGATTTTTAGGTTGTACTTGTTTGCGTGAGCATCACCCTTGTACTAGACACACTTGGCATAGAAGGGATTCATGTATGAATACACCTGACCATCGGATATTTCTCACCCCTCCAACCATTAGTGATGAACCTAGATATTGAGTTTGAACCTAATTAGAGATATTCCTAGGCATAATGCAATCATAGGAGGATTTGGTCGGAAGAGATTCTGAACCAATACTTGTATGGGATTAGGGGTTAATCACCATGATCATTGGGGTAACTTACTTTTGGATGTCTCTTGGTCCGAAACCACCATTGCCTTTATAATTCTAGTATCTTTCTAGCTTTAGTAGTCCCGAGGAGATTCTCACTAGGGGGTCTCACTCTTTCATTGTTAATTGCTTCCTTAATGTGTTTATGTGGTGTGTCATAGTCCATTTATTAATAGATTTCTCTTTTGTTAGTTTTCTTATTTTGTTTTAAACATGTCTTTGTTAGACTAGACAGCGCCATCTAAGGGGAAGTAATAGCAGCTCTTGGGACTCGAGGGAATATAACCCTCTTATGCTTACAAGAAAGGTTTATTACTTGATGTCCCGTGCGCTTGCAGATCTCATCAAGTTGTAACTTATTTTTTGTGGTTACTTGGCAACCCTAGATTGCAAGAAAATCCTTGTTTTTCTTAATTATGGGTTAATTATGCTCATCTTATCTTGTAGGGATGCCAACCAAACATGTGGCCTCAAAGAGATCAAAAAGAGATCACCCACCCACCAGCGAGCCATGCTTCAAGCACGAGTTACACAAGATAAGATACTCCTTATTATCATCTAGACCTTTTGGCATCACTCGAATGATTGATTGGAATGCATTAGAAGCCTTGGGATTGGATGGGACCATCTTGGACTATATTTCACACGATGGATGGGACAAAATCCTCTCTATCAATGAACCCTCTTATCGTGAGCTCACTTTGGAAAGCCTAAGTTCGATCGAGGCCGTCAAGCATTCATAATATGTTCAGGTAGCTAGTTCCATGTCATTTCTCACCTTTGGAAAGCAACACATGATTAGCTACATGGAACTAGGGATTTATTTGGGCCTCTATGAAGAATAATACACACATACACTCGAATTCTATTGACTACCCATGGACTTTCCATGTCACACATCACCTACATCATTTTGGAAGACCCTCACCATAGCCAAGTCCAAGAAAGCCCCCCAAATGCCAAAACCATCCCATCAATACATCCACGTGCTCCTTGCAAGGAGCATTGGTGGTTGGCTTGATACAATAGGGATCATGATTCGGTCTGATCTCTTGATGATGTACAACATCCTTGAGCGCTATCCACTTCACTTGGGGCACCTCTTCATTTATGTGCTTACACATCAAGGTCAGTCCTCACGCCTCGGAGGTATCTTTGCTGGGCCCTATGTTACGTGTCTAATATGAGGTATGGGCATGATCGAGCGCACTCAAGGCATGACCATAGTTGGCAGTACCACACAATTAGGGATGCCCATCTTACTTGTGATGGGGATGGTGGTGAGACAAGACAATGCATAAATCTTGGGCCGACCATCAGGTTCGAGAGAGTCCCATTGATTCACTACAGGAGGCTGAGTCTGAGCCTGAGCCAGATGACACTCCATAACCACTTGAGATAAGGTCCCAAGAGCTACACAACGAGGTCCAATGTCAGGTACAGACCCTTTGGCAAGGGCAGCAAGAGATCATTGCATCACAATGACGAATCGAGCAAGACATGGCTGAAGTCTTAGCATTCATCCGAGGATCTCCTTCTGTTGGCACCACTTCTACTACCGCCACGACCACAACATAGACTAATCATACCGACGCACAACACCCTTTGTGATTCTTATCCACGCATGGTTTTTTTTTCCTTTTGTTGTGTTACTTCAGTTTGTGGCTGTACTTGTACCTTCATTTTTTGTAGTTAGCAAGGGTTCAATCCTTACTAAACTATGTTTGTGTTAGTCTTGTATGATGTTTCCCAGTTTATCTATTTGTGTCCCCTCTTTTGTGAAATTTTGAGATGTGACATGCTTGTTTCTCCTTGTAGGAAAATCAGGATGAAAGCTTCTCTCCCACCACCCTCTTTTCGTTAGACTCTCCCATAGTCATGCATGTATCACAATTCCTTTATCGACAAAATGGGGAAGTTCTCTTTTACCCTTCCCATGTATTTTATTATTGATTTCCACCATATATTGTTATTTTATGTACACTAAGGGCAGTGCACAACTTTAGGTGTGGGGATGTGGTACTTAATACATTTTGCATGCTTATTTTACCTATGATAGATATGATACATAGTTAAGAACTTGCTAGCATAAAAAGATGATAGATGTCAGTTGTATTTCTTAATTGTTCTTGAAGTAAAGTATTTCTTCTTCTTCAGTGTTGTTCTCAGATTTATGTCATAAAACCTCAACCTTGCACACCCCGGATAACCCGTTACTTTGACTTAGGTGTTAGATTGTTAAATTCGACATTCAATGACCATCGAAGAGCTTTTGGTTCTCCCCTTGTCTTTCTTTAGCCCTAAGTGAAGTTTATACCTAGTAGACTAGGATACATGAGATAGGACATGTATAAAAAAGAGAACAAAAAAAGAGAAAATGGAGTCTATGTCAGTATTCCTCTGCTAGTGAAGCACGAATGAGTCTATGTAGACATGTATTCTAGTAAGTTGGGTGGCTCTTGTGCCTAATTAGTATGTGCATCCATCCAAAATATTTTGTGCATTCTATGATATTCAGACTCAAAAAAAAAATCTCCTAGAACCTATTTACATTCACTTGAGGGCTAAAGTTCTACTTAGGGACCAAAATATTCTTGACTAATCATTGATGGTGTATTTAGCAACTCTAAGGTTGGTAGTCATTGAGTGTGGAGTGAATAGGGAGAACCAGGGAGGAGGTTTGCACATAGTCATGAGAAGCACTCTAGATGGGACAGGATTATCTTTATTTGTTTTACTTGACTACAACTCACAATCGTATCTTATTTTTAATTCGTGCTTGTAGAGTTCTTTGCTGTTGAGCTTGAGGTCATACATTTAGCCTCTTGTCATCTTTCCCTTGTTCTTTATGGTTGTTTTCTTGAAGGCAAGCAAATGCTTAGGTGTGGGGATGTTTGATGAGAGCCTAAATGTATGTATTTCATACATATAAGTTACATACTATTCACTCATATTTGGATGAATCGATGCCCATTTTATAGTTTAAGTAGTTGTATTTGTGTTACAGACCTTAAAGAAGCAAAGGCGAGCATGACAACGCAATATATGAAAAAATTAGCACCAAAAACGGTGTTTTAGAGCTTCGAGCACTGTAGCAAAACAATGTAGCAGAACACTTTAGCATTTGGTACTGTAGCATAACCATTGTAGCACTTAAATGCAGAATTTGGTAGAAATATTGAGACCTATGCGAGTAGCCATGCTCCCATATAGCCACCAGTATAGCCATCCTAAAAATTCTTTAAGTTAAATCCTAGGGCAATTCAAAAGTGGCGGTTTTGGTGGAGGAAACTTGGGCTTTTGGAGAAGGAACCCTAGGCTTGAAGGATCATCATCATCTCGAGCCAGAAATTGCTCGTGGAGATGGTTTTTTGGGGTGAAAATTAAGAGGAGAAGCAAGATTTGGCAAGATCTCCCACCATCTCCTTGGGTAGAAGCTTTTAGAAAACAAGGAAGCCATCCCTTTGGTGGCGTCAGTGGAAGCATCCTACGGCTTGCTACTTCACATTCATCACTTGAGAGAGTTTTATGTTGCTTTGTTTAGTTGTTTTTATGATTTTGAGTGTGTATTTTGTTAGTGTGAAGAACTAAACCCCAAGTTCACCGGATGTTGGTGAATCTTGGGGTGAACTTGTGTAGTTGGATGATTTGATTTACTCTTATTGCAATTGGTGTATTTTGAGATTCAAGCTTTGTGTATTGTGATGCATTGGTATACATGAGAACTCTATGTGTCATTTTCTAAGTTGTACTTGGTGGTGTGACCAACTCCCTTGTACTAGACTCACTTAGCTTGAAAGGGATTCATGTACCAATATGCTGTGACTATCGGGTATTTTGTACCCCTCAAACCATTATAATCGGACCTAGTTTGAGTATCGACCCTAATTAGAGAATTCCCGGCTTTTAATGAAATCATATGAGGATTTGGTTAGAAGAAATTTCTTGCCAATACTCGTAATAGATTAGGGGTTAATTGTCATGACCATCAAGTTGACCTATCTTAGGAATCTCTTGGTCCAAACCGCTAGTTGCATGGAAGTATTAGAATCCTTCTCACTTTAGTAACCCTAAGGAAATTCACATTTGTAACCACTTTCATCCCTCAGATTTACCCTTTTTACCTCGATTGTAGACTCTTTCGTACATTTCTTTTTATTTCTTTTTGGCAGTTTATAACACTTGCTCTTAGAATTGTAGGTTAAACAACACATGAAGAGGAAGTAAGGATAGCTCCTTGGACCCAGGGAATACAACCCCTGTACCACACATCACAATTATCATTATAATAGTGGTAAAAGCATAAGTTATCACAATTAATCTAAACAATTGATAGGGATGCAAGTGTAATAAAGTGTGCATAAAAGTAGAGTGTCGGTCCACAAGGAAGAAATAGAATACTAGTACTAACCCTAAACCTGAAAAATAGCCTAAGTGATCGAATGTTGTGTGTGTGAACAAAAGCAAGCAAAGATAAGAAAATACAAAAAATAATAGGAGAGAAGTTAAGGAAGAAAGTGATGTCCGGGCATAGCATCCCTCTTGGGTTATAAAGTGCAGGACAAAGGTTATTTATGCATGCAATCCTATTTGAATCGAGAGGTTTCTAAAATTATACTAGACTCTGTTTTCTCAGGCAAAGAGTAATTGAACAAGTGCAGAGCTGATACAAACATCCACACAAGCACATTAACACTCTATAAAACCTTACTATGAGCTAATGACAAAATCTTGAGTACATAATCTCCCCCATAGAGAGAGATTATCATTAATCCTAATACAAAGTAAAACTGTGATTTCTCCTAAAATCCACTCCACATGATTGCAAAGAGAATAGAGATTATCACTAATCTACTCGGAAGGATTGCAGGAGATGAGGTCTCTAATGTACCCTAATCAGAGGTGTACTTACTATCCTTTCAAATTGCTGGATGTCTATGCTATACGAGAATTTTTTCTCGTCAAGTAGCATACCAAATATGATAGCTAGGACTTTCACCTTGTTAGAAATCAAGCATTCAAACCGGTAATTAGTTTTAAATAGAAATGATTGCAATTAAGAAAACAATTAAAGTATCAAAGATCCAACAACCAATGTCAAAAGTATAAGCCTTAGAGTTCAACTATGCCTAAATATCTACAAATTAGCTCTCCATTAATGGATTTCAAGCATCCAAGATACAAATTATAGGAGGAACCATGAAAGCCATAAAACCCCCCTTCCCAATTGTGTCGATGAAGGATCACTAGAGAAGCCATAGGAAAGCATCCATGCACCCCGCCAAGGTGAACTGAATCTCCCTTGAAGGTTGATCTAAATCTCCCTTGAAATCACCCATTAAGTGCTGGATATTCGTCTCTTACCTTTCCTAGTTCGCCTCCAAGAAACACCAAAAAGAAAAGTGTTGAATGGCCTAAAAATTCTCATAAGTTCTATATATATTCAACTACTTAGGGGCATAAGGACGTGGTTGTAAGTCACATCCATAAGGTCTTCTATTTGTTTTACGGTCCAACATATGGCTGTAAACGATGGACCGTAAGCTTCACTTGTTCTCCTTCTTCCGACTGCCCTTACAGGCGTAAGCTTTAGTCATAAGCTCCTTTGGATGATTTTTACAGGCATAAGCCTTGCCCGTAAGGTCCTCTGAATTAGCTTTGAACAACTCTTACGGGCATAAGTTTACCTGTAAGGTCTTTTGGACGGCCGTAAGGTTGGCAATAAGCTACCCATAAGCCATCCAGTTTGCCTTGTCATTGTTCAGATGATGAGGAGAGAGCCCCAACTTCATTGTTTAAGGTATGAATGCTTCTTTTGGCTCTCTCTCTCTCTCTCTCTCTCTCTCTCTCTCTCTCATCTTGAAATGCTGCCCTAAAGCTAAAAATGTAAAACACATTAGATTCAGCATCAAATTCCATGCCAAATAAGTATACAAAGTGATATAAAATACATGCATGATGTACACTCATCAACAATAGTGTGGGTTAACTTTTTTGACACAAAAACCTAATATTTGTGGCAAAATAACAGGGTGATATAAAAAAATTATCGCCAAAAGTCTTAATACTTGTAGCGTAAAGTGTGTTAAAAAGCAAGATATCGATCCTTAGGAAAATTAGAGTCTACTAGTACTAATCCTTAATCCGAAAACTAGCATACTCAAAGTTGTATGATGTGAAAACAAAATAAAAAAAAATAGAAATCAAAAGCACTGAAATGAATACAATAAGAGAAATGGGGTGCTATGGCATAGACCTCCTCTAAGGTTTTGTAAGTCCAGGACAAAGGTTGTAAGTTAGTTATCCTATTTGAATCAAAAAAAATCCTCAAGTATACTATCCCCTTTCTCAAGGTGAATAGTAACTAATCTTGTACAGTGCTGATACAAACAACCCCATGATTGCATTGCACTCTATGAAATCTTTATAAAAATAGATAAATATTCAAAGTCTAGACAACCCTTCTCCCGAAGTGATCATCTCTAATCCTATACAAAGTAGAAATTATATCTCTCTCTAGATCTACTCCCTATGATTACAAAGAGTATAGAATTGCTTGCCAATTTGCTCAGGAGGATTATGGGATGAGAACTCTCAACTCCAAACTACCCTATCTTTAGGCTTACTCACAAATTCCCTTTAATCACGGCTTTCCTATGCTAGGTGGGTCTCTCAACTCGTAAGACAAGAACATCATACATAAAAGTAGGGTTTTTCTCTCAATAGCATTTAGAATAATAAGAACACGCAATTTAATTCAAAAGTAAAAGATTATAATTAATAATCAAAGTAAAGCATGAAAGATCCACAACCAATGTCAATCAAATCTAACCCTAGAGTTCATCCATGCCCAAATACCTATAAAATTAGTTCTCCATCAAGTGAGAACAATCATACAATTCACGAGAGACAACAAGAATCATTGAAAGCATTAAAACCTCTTTCCAATTACACCTCTTAAGATTACCGAAGGACTTCCCCCTTATCTTCCACAAACGCCACCAAGGTGCTCTTTGACGGCTCCAATCTCCTTTCTCCAAGGTGGGTAACCCTCTTATCCTTGATGAATCACTATAAAAGATTTGGAGAAACTCCACCTTGTTTCCCAAATCTTGGCCTTCAAAAGATACATTGAAAACCCTCATCAGAATCTTTTATATCTACCCACTTACAGATGTATGAATGAGGCCGTAAGGTGTTGGAGATGATGGGTCACATACCTTACGGAACACCTTCCGGCCATAAGTCCCATCTTAAGGTCTTCTGTCTTGGTGTTACTACCTAGCTTACAGCTGTAAGCAATGGACTGTAATCTTCTCTGGATTGCCCTTACGACCACCCTTATAGTCATATGTGCTCCTAATAAGCTCCTTTGTACAGCACTTAAAGTCTGTCTTACGTGAGTAAGTGCTACCTGTAAATCCCACATTTTGATCTTTATTATTATTTATAGAAGCATAAGAATTGTAACTTTCAGGATTTGATTTGTGTTTTCTAAAATTATACCCCATATTTAGAGACTTTAGAGATATAATTTCAGAAGCTTAAAACCAGAGAATTATGGTATTTTTTCCCCATAGCTACCTACCTACAAAATTTTGGATTTATTTGATTTGTATCTTAAGAGATATGCTCCTATAAATAGATCTACCCGAGATGTTACTGTTGTGCAGGACTTGAAGAGTAAATGGTATTTTTCATGATTTTGGCAGAAGATTTGGCCAAAGTGAAAAATAGAGACATTGTTCGTTATGGCCTAAACTATTTGTCTGAAAAATATCTTTGCAATTTGATGTGTATTTTAGGAGATAATTATGATTTTTAAAACTTTCTTGAAGCATAATTAATGTGCTAAAATTGGGTGAGATTCAGATTGATTCTATAATTTGAGGAAAGGTAAGAATATTATAGAAATTGGTTACATTTGAAAAAGCAATCATGAGATTTGGCAAGTTTAAGTACTGCTATAATAATAAAAGCCCAAAGAAGTTAATGGGTTTTTGTCCTTGACCTTTGCTTGTAGTTGGGTAGTATTTGATGCTTTGATTAGCAAGATAATGTTTTGAAATTTTTGTGGTGCAAAAATTCTTATAATTAGATCTTTTTTGTTTTTGGTTTTCTTGGAAATAAGAAGAGGCTCTGATGGATATGATATTTTAGTGTGTTTCAGTTGTAGTGCCTTTAATGAATAATGTTAATCTAGAGATTGTTCCTGTACTTGGTAAGGTAAGATAAGTCTTATTGTTGTAGAGTATTTATCATGATTATGTAGAGGTTCATGCCAAAAGTGAATTCAATTAATTTCCCATAGTCATTGATATTCACATTCAAAGTATTTGATTTGAGGAATAAAAAAAAACAAGCAAATTTAAGGTTTGTGAAAATTTGGTGATTGATAAGGTAATAATAATTCTATTACGTTCTTGATGTTGATGAGGTAAAGGATATTTATTGAACCACAAATTGATGCAGCGATATACTTGAGATTGTTGATTCGCGCACGAATACCCGATAACAAGCCTTCAAACACCTGTTGATCAACGATAACCAGGATTGGGAAAGAGTAAAATCCTATTACTCAATGAAAATGATAATCATAAAACTATTTTTCTCTTACTCGTAGGCTTACTATAAATAGGTGAACTAAAAATATGAAAATAACCCTAAAAAGGAGATAATTTGAAAATATACCAAAAATGGTAAATTCTCAAATTTCACCAAAAATAAAAAAGCTTAACAAATAAAGACTACTGCCACAAATGGCTTACAAATCAGAGATTTCTAGCCTAAGATATAATGAAATCAAATCTTTCCTAAAATGGCAAAATTGCTGTTTTCGAGGCCAAGATGATGGAATTCAGCCGAAAAGTGGAATGGCTCACAAGCACAGCTAGTGAGTTGTGCTCGTTGACCTGTTTTCCTTCGAGTGAGAGCCTTAAAACCAAAACCCCACCGCTTGAAAAATTACCAGAATGCCCTTGTTAGGCCATGCCCCATTTGTCCAGAAAGACACAGGCTTGCTCCTCAATATGCCTTGCATCATTCTCCCTCCCTAGGTTGAACAGAGTTCGCCCTTGATTTAGAAGACCCACACCAATATGATATTGAACATCACTTAATGGTGGTAGCTTATCAAGTAGTTCTTCAGGACATACATCTTTGAATTTAACTATAATTGGCTTCACAATCTTTGGGATTACCTCTTCAGTTGCACAACTACCTGCATCAATCACAAAGCGACACACCTTACCTAGGAGGGTGCAGGTGGTCTGGAAGATGTTAGTTCTCAACCAGTCATCTTCGGTAGCCCATGGTGTCAAACAAGATTTGCATACAAGTAGGGCACTCCCAATGTCTTCCTCAACTACCTCCTTATCGAGGTCACCTTCGTCAAACACCGGCGGGCCTACATCGGTTGTGTCTTCTTCCTCCTCTGCTAATATAATTCTCTTGCCCACCTTCTTAAAGTCCGCTTGACGATGCCCCTTTTCTCTATAACTAAAACACTGCATAGTGCTATTGGCACCCATCATAGTTGTGGTACTTACAAGTCGGTCCGTTATAACCCTTCTGTGAGTTACGCCAGCCGAACTAAAGCCAATCAGTCGATTGCCACCCAGTGTTGCCCCTAAGCTTGTAGGGGCTAAGCGCCGATGTTGACGTTTGATAATTAATATTTGCTGGTGGGCGGACGAGACAGAGATCGGGTCAAACAAGTTAACAGTCTCCTGAATCTGGACTCGTAACCCTCTGATGTATCACGCCACCAACTGGTCTATTGACTCTTGTATCTCGTTCTGAGCCAGCAACTGATAGAACTCCATTGTATGCTCTTCCACAGAGCACGTGCCTTGGCGAAGGTTGTGCAAATGGCTGAAAATCAAATGCTAGTAGTTATGAGGCAAGAAATTTGAGCATATGTGCTTCTTCATCTTCTCCCAAGAATTAATCTTGTCCTTACCTAGTCTACTACGGTTCAATTTCAGTTGTTGCCACCATGCAGTTGCATGACCACGAAGCCTTGCTGCTACCAATGGAACCCTCCTGTCCTCGAGGACCGCATTGAACTCGAAAACTTCCTCAACTGTAGTCAGGAAGTCAAGGAATTCTTCTGCTTGCAGGCCCTCATGAAATTCAGGAATCTCAATCCGCATGCCAGATTCCCACCGCTTGTCTTCATCAAAGGGATTTCTAGCACCTTCCCCACGATTTTGCCCTTCACGTTGCCATGCTTGTGCGATGTCTGCAAAGTAACAGTTATCCTCTTCCAACAAGTATTCGCCTCCACTCTCCAAGGCACGGCCTAGATTGGTGCTTCCCATCATGTGTGTGAACCTTTTAGTCAATTCCTCCATCATCTGCTCCATTCAAAGGTCCAAGAGGAGACCAACCCGCTGTTCAAAACGGCATCATCATCACGCTCATAGATCTCCTCCATCTGCCTAGTAGGGTGTCTTCGTCC
Source organism: Dioscorea cayenensis subsp. rotundata (assembly GCF_009730915.1). NCBI lineage: Eukaryota > Viridiplantae > Streptophyta > Magnoliopsida > Dioscoreales > Dioscoreaceae > Dioscorea > Dioscorea cayenensis. The sequence goes on from NW_024087868.1 coordinate 45,587, forward strand.
ACACGGTTGCATGATCAATTTGGCTCTGATACCAAACTGATTCAACGGTATACTTGAGACCGTTGATTCATGCACTAATACCCAATAACAAGCCTTCCAACACCTGTTGATCAACGATAACCAGGATTGGGAAAGGGTAAAATCTTATTACTCAATGAAAATGATAATCTAAAAACTGTTTTTCTGTTACCTGTAGGCTTACAATAAATAGAGCTAACTAAAAAAATATGAAAAATAACCCTAAAAAGGAGATAATTTGAAAATATACCAAAACTGGTAAATTCTTAAATTTTAGCAAGAAATAAAAAGGCTTAACAAATAAAGACTACTGCCACAAATGACTTACAAATCAGAGATTTCTATCATAAGATATAATGAAATCAAATCTTTCATAAAATGCCAATATAGTTGTTTTCAAGGGCAAGATGATGGAATTCAGCCGAAAAGTGGCATGGCTAACAAGCAAAGCTAGTGAGTTGTGCTCATTGACCTGTTTTCATTCAAGTGAGACCCTTAAAACCAAAACTTCACAGCTTAAAAAATTACCAGAATGCCAATGTTAGGCCATGTCTCATTTGTCCAGAAAGACACAAGCTTGCTCCTCAATATGCCCCGCATCACAATTTAAGTTATGGTTTTGATGCTACCTTGATTAAGTGATTGGAAACTTGTATATATTACTCGAATGGTCTTTTATTTCCATCTTAATGTGGTTTTTGAAAGATGGGTTTGCTTAGTATTCGGAATTTTTTTTTTACTCAACTAGAAAATTGAGAGTGTTCTGATATTATTTTGGACTTAAGTATATGTACAACATGATGTTCTCACTTATTTTTGACAGATTCTTGATGGTTGTAAAATCTTATTGTTGATGCTCATGTCATGTGTCTTTGAGTAGGTGACATGGATTTCAGTTGATGAAACAGAAACTGGTATTTTAATATTGTCAAAACTAATTAGTTGGTTTAGTCATCATATTCATGGGAGGCTACATGCATTGATGTTTCTAAATGAGATGTTTTGATGTATTGAGATAGTAGTAATATGCTTGTTATTTAAGTCCTACTTGAGGCCTTGATGACAAGTGACAAGATAATAGATCCTCAGATTGATGATTAATAGAGGATGTCAGGGTAATTGATTATTAAGTTATGTTTGTTATAAGTTGGAGCCAAACCCAAGTTTTGTTTGTTGTTCATTTCTTGTGACCAACTTTCTCAAAGTAATATCATAGCCAAGTTTTGTTTGAATAATGTGAATTTTGGAAATGTCATAGTCTAAGGTGTTTACTTTTCTCATAATCTTAAAATTTGTGATTTGGGAAAGTATATTTAAAGTTATGAGGGATTTAGTACTCAATGGTCATGATGGAATTGTTCATATGCCCATTAGAATGGATATTTGCTATTGTACCCTCACAAGAATCATCAATATTTGGGAGTTTAGAATAATAGCTTTATCCTTTTGAATTTGTATCATTCTAAATTCTCATTTTATAATACCATTGCTTATTAGCCTCTTAATATTTGTAGCTTCATCAGCCTCTTGAATTTTTTTTTTACATACCCCTAAATATGTAAAATAGATAGAATTAAGTATTTTGGCAAATTCTAATGCTTGTGTTGAGGGAGTTTTGATGTTCTTGGAATTTACTTTTAAATATAGGGTATTCTGAGGAACTTGATTCGGTGTCGGATTTGGAGTTTTGAGAGTTAATTAGGTAAGTAACACCACTTATAAATGTATGTATATATATATATATATACAATTTTTGATTACTGACAATTATGAATTTATGTATTTATTTACTTAATAATTTTTAATGTTTGATTATATAATATTAAATCGTTGTGGGAGTTTGAGTAATTTTTTGATATCAAATATTTATTAAATTATTGAATTGTTTTCTTTCTTTGAAACATAAACTCCCACATCTTGACTTTGTTTGTTAATTTGTGCAATATTGGTTATATTTGTTATCTTTGATATATATTAGTTCATTAATTGTTTTGAATATAACTGGATTATTTTTGCTACAAAAAATGGGATCATGCATTTCTTAGTATGTCATTCTCATCATTGGGATGGGTCAAGGCCAGGCCTACCCAAAAAATTAAAGTTTTGACCCAGCCCACCAAGCCTAAATTTGACGAGCCTCATGAATTGTTTTGACCAAGTTGGGTTGGCCCAAATTAAAAATTGAAACCCATGGCCTAGCTCATGGGATTGGCTCTTTGGATCAATCATTGGATGGGGTCAAAATCAGCCCGTTGTAATTTTCTTTTTTAACTTTATTTTATAAAACTTTGTGATTATTTAAAAATAAAAAATAAAATAAAAACAAAAATAAATAATTTTATTAATTGATTAGTATTATTACATTTTTACTTGAGAAATATATTGCATCACTACCATATAAGTACATCCAAACTAGATTAGCACCTACTCATTTGTCAATCATATGCATTTTTTTCCATTCTACATAAAATCGGACCTTTATTTACTTGATTGACCAATGAAATTACAACCCTCTTCCAAGATGAATCATGGAGGCATTGGTTGGCATGACATGACTTGTGAGGTTCACCCATGACAATTAGCCATGTAGCTAGTTAGCTTCCTTGTATGATGGACTTATTTCAATCAATCAATCATTTGTAATATTTTTTTTAATTTTTACTATTAATATTTAGTAATAAATCTAATAGACCAAATCATGGGTCGACCTGTTGAATCCGCCCAAAAAATTTTCAAAGGGGCCGGTCCGCGGGCCAGTCCATCATTTAAAAATGATATCCATATCCAATCTAAGGTTTGTTTGGGTTAGACTTGGATTGACTAGTCAAATATTGACTTTGGATAGGGTTTGGATAAGGATTGGCCCAAACTTGGGTCGGTCCATAGGCCTTAGGCCAAATAATAAGAGTGATTACTATATTTGCACAATAAATTATCTTGCAAATCCTAACTTATCTAAAATTTTGTCTGAAATTTTGATATTCTGTTTGGTTTTGGATAACAAAATTAATTTGACATAAATACTTTTAGTCTCTAATTAACTAGGTACTAATCCTGTCACTAGGGGTTAACCACTGATCATGTCTACGTGATACTCTAACTATGATAAGAGACTGTAGTTTCGCATCGTGCTGTCAGTGAAAGAATAACGGTTTTTGATTATTAGGCTCGGGTCACCAAGGGTAAACAAATGAGCTCTGAAAATCTGACTCGGGTCACCGAGTTTAAATAAATGATCTTTGATATTTTATTTTGGCTATAGTGATTTGGAGACATATATTGTTGTTTATTATTAAATTGTATATTGTTGAACCACTTTGGCTTTATGAACTATATTTTTAAAACATTTGTACTATATTATGATTTGTTTTTTATTCTGAATTTTTTCATATTCAATATTATCCCAATATTTTTTAGTGGGTTACTTATTGGGCTATCAAGCTCATATTCTAGCTGTTAAATTGTTTTTGTCATATCAGGAGTATAATAGATTAGCGGGAGTGAGCAAGTAGCAAACTTATCCTTGGTCTAGTTTAAGCTCAAATTTTTGTCTATATTGTAAACTCTAAGGTTTGATTTTATAAATTTTGTCTATTTAAGTTTTTGGCTTTTAAGATTTATAAATGTGTTACTGTAAGACAGGTTTTGAGGCCTTGCATACGAAATGTATTATGCACTATGGATGTGTGCTCATTCGTTGGTGCACTAGGTCCGCTGATCTAGGTCTGGAGTATGACATTCTCATTATTTGTCCCATACCTCGTATGGTACCTGACTCTAGTTGTTGATATGCATGTGTATGTAGTTCGGATCTGTGATAGTATTTTAATTGCTTAATCCATAATCATTGCTATTTGATTATTGTTAATCACTGTGTTAATAGCTAGATGCCAAAATTGCTCATATTAAGTTGTATAGTTGAGTGGACCTAGCATTGTGTAGTCAATTGGAAGCAGTTGACATGCCACATCTGCATTTTAATTAGTCAGGTATATTTCTTGTTTTATTTTTTTAATTTATTTTTAAAATATAGGATTTTTTGTCGGGGTTGATGTTGGTGTTCTAGTTATATTTTGAAGTTATTATGCGTATTAGATATGTAAATAAGACCACATATAAATCTATATATGTGCATATGTGTAATTTCCGATTACCGGCAATTATTTACTAATTACCTATTGTTTAAAAAAAAGTATGTATATAATATTTAATTGTATTTCACTAGTGATTCAAGTGGTTGTTATTATTTATTTACTTTCTAAAATCATTCATTTCTTTATAATTAATTTATTTGATTACTCCTATTTTAGTTATATATTTAATTATTTTGTAATAATTAGATTATTTTTACTATAAAATGGGATCCTGCAAATTTTAGTAGTTTTGCTCAGCGGATTATACTAAAAAGCTCTATTCTATAATTCCGATATTTTGTTTGACTTTTAGTCATTAAAGTTATTTTGATATAAATACATTTAGTCTCCGATTAACTATATACTAACCTATCATTGGGGGTTAAACACTGACCATGTCAATATGAAACTCTGTTAAGAGACTATAGTTTCGCACCGTTCCCATCCATGCAAGAATAACAATATGTGATATTCTATCTCAGGTTACCGAGAGTAAACAAATGAGCTCTGAAAATTTGACTCGAGTCACTGAGTTTAAACAAAATGACCATTGATATTTTGTTTTGGCTATAGTAATTGGAAGATGCATACTTTTGAATGTTTTGTAAATTGTATTATATTAACTCAATCTGCTTTTTTGAGTTATGTTTATGAAATCATTATACTATGTTTTTACGATTTGTATTTGATTTCAATTTTTTTATTTACATATGATCCAAATAAATTTTTTAGTGGGTTTGATACTAGCTATCAAGCTCATTTCTGGTTGATGATTTTTTTTTATCAGAAGTATAATAGCTTAGTGGGAGTGAAAGTAGCAGACATGCCCCTGGTGTAGTTTGAGTTCTAATTTTTGTCTATATTGTAAACTCTAAGCTGTGTATTTTTTGGAATTTTTGTATGTTTTAAATTTTGAATTATGAAATTTGAAGTTCTGTTATATTGTATTTTCTACTCTGAAATAGATTATGAGGCCTTGCATACCTACTGTGTTTTGAATTAAGGGTGTGCGGTCATTTATTGATGTACTGGGTCCGCTAGGCTGGGTTGGAAGCATGACAATTAATTATAGCTGTAGAGATGATTGTGACACAATCCTAGCACTAGCTTTGACTGTAGAAGACCTTGGTACTTCCTGTCAATTGTTGTTCCCCTTTAGAGGTTCATAATCCACTATATTATTTGCTTTCGGATTCATGTATATGACCACAGATGGAATGGATCACATAACTTATCAAAGAAAGGTATATGCTTGGTTAAGTTAGAGATGGGCACGGGCCGGTTAACTGGCCCGCCGGGCCCAACCCTTAACCGGCCTGTGAAACAGTATTAACCAGTCGGGCCGGGTTGACCCGGCCGACCCTGTGGGTCACGGGTCGGCCGAAAGCAATCCGGACCCGACCCGACAGTTACTCAAACCCGTCGAGTTCGGGCCCAACCCACTAGGCCCAGCAGTTTATTTATTTATTTTTGATTTAAAGTATTATTATATTAAAAACTCAAAAGTGAGATAAGAATCGAACCTGGGTCATTTTTAAAAACTTTTCACCTCCTAGCCTCCTTTCCATAATTATTTTTTATCATTATTGTTAAAACAATAAAACTATATTTCATATTAAGTTTCTTTTTAATAATTTTTAAAAATAAAAAATTAATTCTAATGAATTAGATAAAGTTGAGACAACTTAAAAAATTAGAAAATAATTTTGGGAAAAAAATTATTGCATTAAATTCATTTGTCTATCTGATTAAACGGTATATACAATTTTTTTATGTGATAAATATTAGTTCTTTAATTTTTTTTTATTAGAGTTATCACCCACTTATTTATTTATATCTATTTAGATCTATCTAAACTTTAGATTTGGTCTTTTAATTCTAAGGTGTTATTTTTTTATACTCATTATGTTTGTCGATGAAGAAAAAAATAAGTCTTTTGTGTCATGTGTGGAGTGGTGAGGGCTCTAATCCTCATTGAAGGAAATAATTCATGATTTATGTTGCAGCCCACATTCACACGCTATAAAGACAAATGCTTGTTGCTCTTTTTTTAAAATAATAATACTAAAACACACTTTTAATTATTTATATAAATTTATATTTTGATAAAGACAATTAAGAATTTGTTAAGTCCAACATGTATTTACTTGTATTAAATGTATGTTTATCCTTTATTGCAGAACAAAATACAAATAAGTATGTTTTACAGTTAATGATGTCTAACAATTATATATTTATACACACACATATATATGATAGTGAATAACCAATAAATGTTGGTGGAGTTGGTTAGAGCATTAAATTAATTTGTTACACCGTTGGTTCAAACCCTTGGATAAGCAATTTCTTTCAAAATTTTTTTTTGAAAAACCTGCCGGGTTGACTCGGCGTGCGAACTGGCGGGTTGACTCGTTGATTCGCCGGGTTCAAAAAACTAAACTCGTAACCGGACCCGCTATAGTGCGGGCCGGTTACGGGTTGGCATCCCGATCCACCAAATCAGATTACCCGACGAAATTCGCAAGGCCGGGCCAAATGACAGCCCATGCCCCCCTCTAGGTTAAGTAATCCCTGGCTTCATTTGTAGTACCTAAAAAAAATTATAGAGGGATATAATAAATACAATTCACATTTTTCCATATACGTTCAATAGGTCATCTTGAAGCACTAGCATCTGTTTTGAGTCATTTCAACAAACATCACTGAGATTTATGATTATTTTATATGTTAATATTTTTGTTTCAAAGTTCATATATGAGGTTTTTTTAAAATATTGTTTATTTTTAATTAATTTTCAAAATAGATATTTTTGTAATTATTTAAAAAAAGGCATTTTTAATTTTTTTTAATTAAACTTTAGAATTTTTTAAAAAGTTGCATGTTCTACTAGTTTTTTAATATTAAAATTTTATTTTTTTTAAAACCACGGTTTCTACTAGTTTTTCAAATTAAAAACCAGTTTTACATTGAAGCTCTTATAATTTCATAATTTTTTTTATAACTTGTTTTATTCCAACTTCTACTACCCTATTTTTACTTTCACTAATTCTAACTAACTATCTTGGTTTATGACTAGCAATGTATAGTAAAAAAACGGAGGAAGCTTATATGGAAGTCAATTGGAGAGCAAGGATAAAAAAACACACCTAAGTCCATTGATCGAAATTGATTAGTAAAGGAAGGCTACTTCATCAAGAGTCCATGCGGTCTTTGGTCGGTGTTTCTTTTGACCAATGTAGCCTCCTTCATTTGGTATGACAAGGATATGAATTTTGTTAGCTTGAATGTAAAGAAAATAGAATAACTTTGCAAGAAAATAATGCTCTCCACCTACCGCTACAGTTGCAGGTTTGACTATTCTAATATTTGGAGATAATTTTAATTTTTATGTATTAAAATTTTGATAACAACAATTTTTATCTATTAAAATTTTGACTGAATACTACCCATAGTTTTTATATATTAGAATTAGCTAAAGTAGAAATACGTGAGTAGAAGTGAGAATAAAACAAGTTATAAAAAATATTATAAAATTATAAAGGCTTCAATGTAAAACTGTTTCTTAATTTAAAAAACTAATATGACCTGTGGTTTAAAAAAAAAAAATTTAGTATTAAAAAAACTAACGGAACTCATAACTTTTTAAAGAAATAAATTTTAAATATTAAAAACTAGTGGAACTCACAATTTTTTAAAGGGAATCTAAAATTTAATTTGAAAAAAAAATAAAAAAATACTTATTTCCTTAAATAATTACAGAAAATACATATTTTGGTAATTAATTAAAAAATAAACAATATTTAAAAAAAAAGCCACATATGATTCTCCACATTATATCTACATTAATACAGAATTAAGAGAACCTGTTATTTATATTGTTTATTACTTTCACAAATGCTTGTTATTTAAAAGAAAGATAACCAAATCCATCAAATTACTTTTGTCGCATTTATAACTGTCAAGGTAGTTAAATCGAGATTTGAATAGTAAATCAAAATTCTAAATTTGCGAATCGAAAATCGAATCATAAGATTCAGTTCAATATTTTAAAATCATATATATATACATAGCATGATTATATTATATAAATAAATAAATAATAAATTCTAAGCCAAGCATTAAGGTTGTGTTTGGATGAAGGGATTGGGCACTATTGCCATGGGATTGATTGCTAATAGGGATATATACCCATCTTAGGTATTTTACTATTAGCTTAGTAATGAGTATTGTAGGTAATTGTATGGTGCATAGTAAAAAAATTTGATTACCCCCAAAATTGGGGGGCATAGAGGGGAATAAACACTATTGATAGTAAAATGACATTTTTGCCCCTAGTTAAGATTTAATTAAATAATAATTATTAATTTAAATAACTAATTATAATAATTACAGTAAATAATAATTAATATAAATTGAGCCATTTAAATATTATAACAGTTAAAGTGAAATGACAGTTTTGCCCTACATAGATTTAATTAAATAAAATAATTAATAAAAGTATTTAATTATGATAAGTAAAGTGAAAATGACATTTTTGCCCCTAGTTAAGACTTAATTAAATAATAATAATTAATTTAAATAACTAATAATAATAATTAAATTAAATTATAATAAACATAAATTGAGTCATTTAAATATTATAATAATTAAAATAAATAATAGCTAACAAGAATTATTTACTATACAAATTATATTATAATAATTAAAGTGAAATGACAATTTTGCCCCTCATTGAGATTTAATTAAATAATATTTATTAATTTAAATAACTTATTATAATAATTAAAGTAAATTATATTGAACATAAATTGAGTCATGTAAGTATTATAATAATTAAAATAAATAAAAATTAACAAGAATTGTGTAATTTACATATACATTATAATAATTAAACCGAAATGACTTTTTTGCCCCTACATAGATTTAATTAAATAAAATAGTTAATAAAATTATTTAATTATGGTAATTAAATTGAAATGACACTTTTACCCATTAAATTATTTAATTTGTTAATGATAAAAAAAAATATTTAATTATATGTAATTATTTTATATATTAATATATCATTACTTATATTAAGGGCATTAAGGTAATTTAGATACAATTCCCTATGTCACTTTTTTCAATCTCAATATTTATTCCTTCCAACCAAACACCTTTTTAATTACCATTATCATTACTTTTTCCATTACCATTACCATTACTTTTCTCATTCTGTGATCCAAACGGACCCTAAATACTTTAGAAGATATTTTCTTAGTTTGAGATCCTGTTTTAACATTAAAAGACATTTTCAAGTATTAAGGAAATCTATATATATCTTAAAAAAACACCTGATTGCTAGGAGATCAACAAAAAGTCATTGCCAAATTGGATTTATTATTGCAAGTGGATAAAGATTAGCAACAGCTAGCGTGGATCAGTTCCACTTTGATGGTGCAATGACAGTAAAGCTCTTTGCATGGCACTAAACTAGCACCACAAATGGGCTCCTAACTTTGTATTTCCCACTTACGTCAACCCAAACAAGATGTCCGAAACCATATGGCCTACTAATTTTTATAGGTAAGCTTGCCTTCATATAAACCTTGTAGCTTAGCTTCTCATACTTGTCCTTGAAAACGAGCACATCCGGTTCAACAACAACTGAAAGCCACACTGGCCTCAGCACATTCACTTTGTAAGTCGCACCTCCATCGCCGACATTAGTCACTGTTCTCACAAACGTCTGATAGTAAGTTGTAGAACTGCTATTAAAATTGGTAATAAAGGAAGGGTAATTAAGATCAGTCGATGGTTTGGAGCAGTCATATGGTTTGGATGACCCGGCGGTGATCAGCCTGATCTTATTGAGAGTGAAATTAGAAGCACATAACAAGCTCACGTAATCCTGTGGGGTGGCGTCATAGATGAGCCCAGGGTCTAAAGCCTTGTTTGGGTCCACTTGTCCAGCTCCCATGGCCAGAGGACTAGCTGGGTATAAATTGTTTCCCATGTCTTGAATGTAATCCATTGTGTTGTCTAAGGCACTGGCTGTGGTCATCATGGCCGACCTGATGGCGGCCGGGCTCCACCCCGGGCGTGCACCCTTCAGCAAAGCAGCAACACCAGATGCGTGCGGGCACGACATTGATGTACCAGAGAGGATACTGAAATCACTCACCAATGGAGCATTGCCGATAAAGGCAGCAGGAGAATTTGATGGCCATGCAGCAATGACATCAACGCCTGGAGCCATTATGTCAGGTTTCAAAACATTAGGGACGTTTCTTGATGGCCCTCTAGATGAAAATGATGCCACTCTTGGAGCTCTCACATTGCCTAAGAAAGTCTGTTTGAACTTCATCGTGATGGTTGCAGTGCTTGGGTTGTTCACAGCATAATTGAGCAAGGTGACACCTTCCTCGGGTGTGATGGCAATCAATGGACTTTGGAAGCTGAAACTGATGGTTCTATTAGTTATGAATATAGCACCTGCAACAGTAGACTGTAGAATTTCCCTTTCCTGCAACCTTGCTGTCCCATTATCTTTGCATATAACGACTTGACCTCCGGCTGTGGCAGATAATAGGGATGGTGAGTTGCACTCCAAGATGGTTTCATTGTACACTAGTGTCATGTCCACCAAGAATGCGTTCTCAGGGTATTGAGTGGCGCCAATAATGGTTTGACCGTTGCCCAGTATCAATGTCCCTGCGAGTTGGCGGTCGATTGTGCCAGCCGCCACAGTCATCACCCAGGGGATTCCATTATGCAGTGTTGAAAGGTCAGGTCCTTCATTCCCGGCTGAAGCGGAGACGAGGATTCCCTTCTCCATTGCTGCAAATGATGCTATAGCAACTGGGTCTTCGTACAAGGGGACATCATCAAAGCCCATTGATATGGAGATGATATTGACGCCATCGGCAACTGCTTGGTCCATCCCGGCGATCACATCGGAAGAGTATCTTCCTTCATCCCAAATGACCTTGTACATTGCCAGCCTAGCTCTATGTGCAACGCCTCTGGCAATGCCAGGAGCATAGCCAAAGTAATCAGCAGAAGCATAACTCCCAGCAGCAGTGGATGAAGTATGCGTGCCATGGCCAAACGTGTCTCTGGCTGAGTTCATGGAGATTTTGACGCCTGGTCTGGCAGCAATGACACCTTTGTTAAAATAGCGAACACCGATGAGCTTGGAGTTGCACATAGAGATGTTGAATTCATCTCCAGCCTGGCATATTCCTTTCCATCTCTTTGGTATTTCACTCATCCCTCTGTCATTGTAGCTTTCTGATTCCGGCCAGACTCCGGTGTCGATGACGCCGATGATCACATCTTCGCCGTAGTTGGAAGCTGGCCAGAGACCAGATGCAACATTCAGGTTAAGAAATTCGTATGTATGGGTCGTGTCTATTTTGACTTCTCTGTCTTTGTGCACGCCTAGGACTCCTGGTATTTTCTTGAGAGCTTCTACTTCGTTCTCTGAGAGTACAGCGCTGAACCCATTCATGACATTCTCATAGACATAGAATGGATTTGTTGGAGTTTCAGATGAAGCTTCATGATTGACAGATGTGGTAACATTTAGAGACTGAAGTGAAGCAGTGTACCACTGCTGGTGATGGGTGAAGGCCTTTGGCATCATTTCCCGGTCCATGTGGACAATATAGGTCGAACGCTCAGTAGCCATTGCCAGAGCAATCAGAGTGGAAAGAAGCCATGCATGAACCAGCTTGCTAGCAAATTGAGACGCCATTACTAACTTGCTTGTTTAATTTGTTCACTACACAGCCAGCATGGGATGTGATCTCATGCTTATATAGGGATCAATAGCCTTGAAATCAACTCCTTTGGCCGGCCATGTGTGAAGCTTTGTAATCAACGCCTAGAAAGACCCTTGAAACGGATTTTTTTTTTCCTTCAAATCCTCTGAACAAAAATTACCTTTTATCTTTTTTTTATTAGACCAGTTTTTCAATTTTAATAAAAAAAGTGATGTTCTGAGATACCATATCAACTAGGTTCAGAAGTATCTTGTCATTCCATAGCTGATTTTTATGCTTGAATAGATGATTTTATCTTTTTAAATAGTATTTGTCAATTTGATAGATGTGGAAGAGATATAGTGCAGAACCCTTTCCTAGATAAAAAGTGAGAAATCATGAATGGTCCAGGTAGGCAAGTACCGGGGAATAAGTACCACCAAAATAAATTAATTAATAAATAAAAATAAATGAAAAGCATGTTTTGTATGTCTGAGGCTCGGAGCTTTCTGTTAGCTTTTTATGTGAGAATGCATGCATCCATTGCACTCCATATTTTATAATAAGAAGATAAATAATTAGATATATTGGTTGTCACGCACTGAACCTGTCTCAATGGACCCGGGACACCGATAAATGACAGTACATCTACAAGACCGAAATTAAGTAGATATACAACACTTCAAAACTTGATTCAAACAAAACAAGTGTTCTACAAAATTTCAGATATTGAAAATCAAAATATAATGAAGTTTGAAAAACAGAAAGTTTTCTAAATACAAAGTTTCATGTAATTATATAGGTTTTAAAAAAAGGAATCTAAACTAGATCAAAGATACCCCTGCTATTTGACAATTGCTGCTAAGCTATCCACCAGTCAACCTTATCCTTGATTTAAAAGAAAAAAATAACAAGATAATGAGCTTTCCAGCTGAATAAGTAACCCAGTAAAAAATATTTTGGGATCATACAGGTTTTCAACAATACATATTCAAATATCAACCAGAAATCCATATAGGACATATCAAAATAGTAGCTTGAGAATCATAATATATAATGTATACTAGAATATAATATTGATAAAAATTTCAAAACATTGAAATTAGTGCAAATTAATGAAATACAATTAAAAGCTTAGCGATTTTTCAAAAGTATATGTCTCCCAATAAACCATGAGTAAACCAGAATATCAGAGGTTATGTGTTTATACTCGGTAACCCAAGTCAGAATTTCAATGACATTTATTTACCGTATTATAACCAGTTTTTATTGTATCTATAGTCAGCCCATCACGGTAGTTTTTTTCCAACCCAACACTGTAGCGATGCATCACTTTGAAGCGACCCGAATTCTTCATTAATATCTTCTTCCTCTTTCTTTTGTTTCTTTTCGCCAAACACCTCAACCTTGGAAAAAAAAATTTCCTACAACCCGATTTCGGCAAACTTCAACTAGAAATCTCTTCCTTGTTGGTAAATATTCTAGGAGCTTTGATCCAAGCTTTCACTCCATATTTTGTTAGTATTTTCATTGTTTTTGAATTGTTTGAAAATCCTAGGTTTTACATGATTTGTGAGGATTTTAGGCTCAAATTGAAGCCCTTGTTCTTGTTATTGATTTTTGTGAATGTTTGTAAATAAATTTCTTGGTTAGATGTTGTAAATCGGAAGAAAACCTTTGTGTTATGGTTTGTTTCTTTTATCGATCGAGTCTGAGTAATCGATAAGCTTTAGTTGTTTCTTTTATTTCTTTGGATTAGAGTGAAGCTCAAACCCTTAGAAATTCATTTGTAACCTTTTAGACATAGCTTTGAGCCAACTCTAAGATCGTTTTAGGGTTGTTTGTTAGAGAAACTTAGGGTTTGATTTATTTTTTGTGCTAATTCTTGTTGGTGTTTTGTTGTGCTTTGTCAATGAATCTTTGGCTCAAGGCAAGGAACTAGCAAAGGATTAACGTTTGGGGAAGTGAAATCATCTAAGTTGTGATCAGTGGGATTGTTTATGCATAGTTCTACTAGGAGAATACCTATAGTTATATTTTATTGTTTGAACTAAGTTTTATTGGCTTCTATACTTAAATTGAGGTTTTGATTGACTTAAAATGAGTTTATTTATTGATGCTTCATACTTGAAAAAAATGTTATTCAAGGAAAAGCATTTTATTATGATACTTGCTTTGTAAGTTGTGAATTGTTTGGCTTTGAAAAAACTTTGGTTATGCTTCGCATTTATCATTTTCGTGGGGAAATGGCATATATTTTGATTATTGATTATTGTCCTGGTTATGAACTCCTCGTTGTGAGATGCATGTTTGTATTACTTGGTTGGTGACATCCTACTGTAGTAGGAAGTTTCCACGGCCAACCTGTTGAGGAGGCGTGGAAGACTGGCAAACTTATTTAGTCCAGTTTAAGTGGGAGTGTAGAGCCCTGACTGGATATTCATCTGGAAGCCGGGGTCACCACACGGTGGACCGATGGGTTAATGTCAAGGACATGAGTACCTTGATAGCTCTGAACCTAGAAGCGGCCACGGCGAAGGTTTAGAAAGGTTTTTAGACCATGTTGCATTTCTTTTATAGTGTCACATTAAATTTGTGGTATTAGTTGTGAGTATTGTGTTTTATGGGTTTTGAGACTAGTATTATATAGTTTATTATATATATATATATATATGGAACTGTTCTTCTCTGTTTGCATTATTATAAAAGCTTGGTTTGATGTTTAACTTGTTTTATAGTATAAACCCTGTGTTTGGAATTTCGTGGATTTGTTGTATTAAAACCCTAGTTGGGGTAAAAGGCTTTCTTGACACTATCTTTTGTTATATTGTATCGATGATTACTGTTATGTATATTTATGTTCTAAACTGTTTGTATTATTAGTACAACATTATTTTGGGGAGTTAAATGGTGTATATATTTTAGTGTATTCTTCTAGTATTGTGCTAATTCACTCACTGAGTGACTTATGTTACTCACCCCTCTTTCCTTTTCCCAGGCTTTTGCAGGCAGTAGTGTGGTAGTAAAGAGGTGTACTAGGTATCCACTGTCTGTTTTCATTCAGTACCAAGTTCATGTATGTTATCCTTGAGCATGTATATGTTGTATTAGAGCATGGATCCATTAGTGTGTTTGAAACTCTAAAGGCACGGTTCTTATGTTTATCTAATTTATTGAAAACTTTGTTGTACTTGTGATCAATACAGTTCTTGAACTCTACTATTAGGTCATGTTGGCAATGCTTCCCTTGTATACCTTTGAACTTTTTGTTTTGCATACTCTGTTAGGGTTGTTGATTTTAGGTATTTTGTCAGCCTTATAGCGACTCGAGGGTTGAGTGGTGGGTATTCCTCCTCGGTTGTCTCGGTGGTTGTCGCGTCATGGGGCCCGCGGGTCAGGGCGTGACACTCGGTGACCCAAGCCAGAATATCATAGGCCGCTATTCTTCACTGACAGAATGGTGTGAAACTATAGTCTCTTATTAGAGTACATGTCGACATGGTCAGTGTTTAACCCCCAATTACAAAGTTAGTGCATAGTTAATTGGAGACTAGATTTCTATGTCAAAATATTTAATGTCCACAAAAACAACAAAAATATCAAAATTCAAACTAAGCAAAGTACAAGGTAATTCGCAAAGCAAATTTTAGCAGTCACATGATCCCATTTTATAATATCAAAATAAGCTAGTTATTTAAATCTAAACTTGGACAGATAATTCGTAAAAATCTTCAAGTAATTGAAAATTTTTTAATAATTCAGGAAAATATGGTAACTAGAAATTTAATAAAAAGTTATATAAGCAAGAATGTAATAAATTGTTAAATAATTTTGAAAATATAAATAATCATAAATTTAATTAATGAGAAAGAGTATATACATTTACTGATGTTTATATGTGGTTTACACCTGATACTCTCTAATGTAATAAACTTTAATTCTGACACTATAAAGCTTTTATCATGTCCTATAATTAGGAAAGAAAGTCTAATAAAACACCAATATGATATATTTACAAAATGTAAGGGTATGTAAGAAGGATTCCAAGACACAAATAATTCTACAAAGCTAAAGGGCTAGTGAGCAAGGATAATGCAAAAGAGATTTCGGAGAGGTGTAAAAAGCAAAAATGATCAAATTAATATTCTTTCAGGGGTATAAAAAGCAATTATCCAATCCAAAGGGTATGAAGCAATTTTAACATAAACATTGACTAATACATCCCTCATAACTTCAAATATACTTTTTCAAATCACAAATTTCAAGATTCTGAAAAACCATAAACACAAAAAACTATGACATATCCGAAATTCACATAATTTAGTGCATTACTCAAATTATAGCCTTCAATTTAATCTCCAACTATTTCTTCAGACTTATAATTCAGGCATACCCCATTCAAACATATATATCTCTCAACCTACAATTCTAAAATCAGTAATATTTTACTAATAATTAGACAATCTAAAAAGGAACAAGTTTTCTATTCTTCATGTTACCTAATTCAATATCCATGACCATTAAAAATACTGTTCAATCTTCATGTTCTGCACAGAAATTTCATTCGAGACAATTATACTAATAGGGTTAGGTAGCGTTAAGGGCTTGATAGTTTTATTGATATAATTGTAAGTCTTTAGGGTACAATGTTAAATCTTAGGTATAACATGCACACATAAAATGTTGAATCTTGGGTAATCTTGCACAACAAAGACACGATGCTCTATGTTTTAACTAGTTGCTACAATATTCATGTCATACTAGCTGAGGGCAATAGGTTCTCCGGAAGAGTAAAAAAAGGCTCACAAGCTTACTTGATGAGGTTGATCCAACCCAATTATTATTAATATTTTTATTTTTTTACCTTATGATTTTTTTTTTCTATTCATTTATTTGATTATTTTTTATCACTTAAGATTCTATATGATTTTCAATATTGTACCCGCTTGAGGTAGTCATGCACATGATAGGTGTGTTTCATAGTTGAAATTTTAAGGCGCAACCGATCAACTTTTTTTTGTTATTTTTTATTTGATTTGCAAATAGGGTGGGATACAAGTACAACACAAAAGAGTGTTTGAAATATAGCACATTTAATAAAAATTTTATATCTAAAAATCATAGTATAAAAAAATCACTAAAGTAGACTATACCTAAAGGCATAATTACCTCCCGTTAAAATAAAAAAGTATAACAAAACCACATACTGCCTCTTGAAAAATTTATATAGTTTACGAATAAACAAATTTGATTTTTTATGAAAAATCCGATTTCTTACTTAAAATATTTTTAATTAATTATTAGTCAATATATTTTTAATAGCCAACGACCATTTGGTCTATTGGCGTCGGGTCCCTTGCGTAGGGTGTTCACCTCGAGTGTCGAGCGTGGCTCCCCGAGTTCGATCCCCATCTCGCACAAGGTGAGGGCACGGTTCGGTGGTGAGCGCGGCTCCCCACGTGTTCGTTCCTGGGTTCCGGCGCTTGTCGCCTTTCTCAAAAAAAAAAAATATATATATATATATATATATATATATATTTAATATTAAAAAAAATATAATTATGAAAAAAATAACATTATTTATTATAAAAATAATTAAATGGTTACTATGGAAAATGCAAAAAAATAAATTAATAAAATATTCTTTTTTTAATAATTGCAAAAAAACAAATATAGAATAATACAAAGGGTATTACGGTAATTTTTATAATTTTTTTGTGTTTAGTATTTGTACAAATTGAACTCGAAACCAAAAAAAATTTGTATGATATTAAACATTAAAAAAATTACTATTTACCCCTACAAATTTCAAACTTCCCAAATAACCCCTGCAAGTTATGAATACCCCGCACAACCCTTCCGTTATTGTTTCAATTCCTTTTTGCCCCTTATATGTCACTCGGACTTAGGGATGGGCATGGGGTGGGGATTCCTCATCCCTCGCTTATCCGCCTCATTTGGGGCAGGGAATCCCCGGTTCCCCTCCCCCAACGAGGACGGGGATGGGGGAAAATATTTCCCAGGTCCTTGTAGCGGGGCGGGGCCAAGGAATGATCTCCCCGCCCCACGGGGTACCCGCCCCGAGATATATATATATATATATAAGATAAGGGTTAAAATAAAAAAAAATCATCTATGATTTTAATATAATATAAGGGTTAAAATATATATAGATATATATAATATAAGATAAGGGTTAAAATAAAAAAAAATTCATCTATGATTTTAATATAATATAATAAGGGTTAAAATAAAAATCAGAACCCTAATTTTCTCTACCGCCTCCTGCCTCTATCGCTACTCCATCGAAGTCTGGTCCTGCCTCCATCGAGCTCCAACTGCTTCCCACTGCCTCCATCTTCCATTGAAACATTGATCTCCATCTTCTCCATCGGATCTCCTCTCTCTCTTCTCCAAACGTTGTTGATGTCGGGGCTAGACTGTTAAGAGATGTTTTTTTTTTATTTTTATTAAAAAGCGTTCTTTCGGTTTTTATGGCATGATCTTATGGTCTCCATTTCAATGGGATTCTAATTTAATGATTCTGTTAATAGAGCTTGAAAGCTTTCACTCTTTTTTTTTCAACCATGATGATGATGATAAATAAGAGTGTGTTGATTTATTTATTTTATTCAATTTAATGGTTGAATTGAAATGAAGAATGGGGTGATGGGTTGGTTAGGGTTTTTACAAGATCTAATACTACTACTATTTTCTTCTCATCCATTTTTTTAACAAATTGAATAATTAAACATATATATTCAATCCTCCAACCAACCAACCAAAATCAAAAAGATTAAATTGAATAAAATATCAACCTCTTACAGTCCAGGCTTTATTTCATTTTATTTTATTTTTCTCAGAGGTGTTTGATGGATTGAGAGTGATGTGTCCAGAGATAAGCTTTGACAAAATAGATTAAGGGTGATGTGTTCAGAGAAAAACTTAATAATAATAATAATAATAATAATAATAATAATAATAATAATAATAATAATAATAATAATAATAAGTCATGTAATTAATTAGCGGGGATGAAAAGAATGAGCCAATATTATGAGCCGCTTAATCCCGAAAATTGGTTGGTTTATATTATCCATAACTCATTTGTTCTAATCTGCATGATTCATGGTCTTCTTATAATATTGAGGGGTGATGTTCATGAAACATAAACTTTGTAACCTATGTCAAGTAGTGATGTTTTTATTTTTGTTTTTTAATGTTTAAGTTTTGATCTATTAGTTTGCCCACGAATATATAATAATTAAATCATTGTAGGTGAACAAGTGACAACATGGATGAGGGTTCAAATGAAGAGATTTTACCTATTTCACCTCTTTAAAGTTATGGACACTCCATGGAACAACAAAGTTGTGACCAATCTAGAGTACACTTTGAATCAACAACATCGGTTGGATCAAGTCAAATAATGCCGACGGATGAAAGTGGAGAATTAAAATTGGGTACAAAGACTCATCTAAAATCAGCTGTATGGAACCATTATAAGAGACAAAAAATAGATGATAAATGGAAGGCAATATGTAATTATTTTTCACTTGGAGGGAATACAAAAAAGAGACAAAACATTTACATGATCATTTTGCATCATGTCATTTGAGAAAAACTAGAGATATAAAAGCAAAAGCATTTTGAGGGCATAAAGTAGATAATGAAGGCAAGGCTTCAATTGGGACATACACATTTGATGAAGATGTTGCAAGAAAAAGTTGGCATCAATGATTATTGTACATGAGTATCCCTTATGAATGATTGAGCATGAATATTTTTCGAAGGTTTGTTGGGAGCTATTCAACCATTATTTATGGCCAACAAATGGTAAGAAGAGACATATTTAAAAATATATGAGCAAGAAAAAAAGAGAAGACAATAAAAATTGTTTGAAAAATAATGGGAGTAAAATTGCAATTACAACCGACATGTGGAGTTCAAGCAATCAAAAAAAGAGAAAAAGAAAAGATTCATGGAAATCACAACACATTTCAATGATGCTAATTGGAGAGCTTGCAAAGTCGGATTATTAGGTGTTGCTTTTTATTTATTTAACTATAATTTGTTGGTATTCTTTCATATACAATTATAAATGATATTATGTTTATACTCAATTTGCTATAACTTTAAGATATGAAATTTCATATATGTTTTTATTTATGGAATCAATTTCTTCCCTCATAAGTTATTATCATATTTAAACATAATAATAGAAGAACATTTTAATTATGTAATCTGTTATTTGATTGACAAGTGTTGAACTAGTTTAGCTTTTTGTATATATCTTTAATGTTATTTCATTCTTTATGTGATTAGGTTCATTTATGTACCATGACCACATACTGCTAATATACTATGTGATGTGCTCATAAATTGTTTAATGGATTGGAATCTTGATCACAAGTTATTTGCATTGACATTAGACAATTGTTAAACAAATGACTCGATGGCGAATTTAATTTTGAATAAATTGTCAAGTAACACAGATTGGATTAATGGAAAGTTATTGCATGTTCGGTGTTGTGCGCATATTCTGAATTTAATTGTCAAAGATGATTTAGAGATTATCTTTGAAACTATTTAAAAAAAGTTCGTGATAGTGTGTTGCATTTTAGAGTGCTACACGAAAAAGAAATGAAAAGTTTGAAGAAATGGCACGCCAATTGAAAATCTCTTGCATTAAGTCATGATGGTGGTTCAGCTTGCATGCACAATTTTGATTTATATGTTTCTTCTTCTGAGTCTGAAACTGGGAATGTGTACACTGAATTAGGCCATTATTTGGAAGAGCAGTTGATGCCAAGAAAAAATGATTTGGATATTCTAAGTTGGTGGAACTTTGCCCTTAAATATCCTACATTGCAATTAATTGTGAGAGATATTTTGGCAATTCCAGTATCAACGGTAGCTTCAGGTTCAGCTTTCAGTACAAGTGGGAGATTTATAAGCCCACATCACAGCAGATTGCACCCCGACACAGTTGAAGCATTAATGTGTGCACAAAATTGGATATTAGCTCCTACAAAAGGTATGATAATAGAATATATATATATATATATATTATGCATATATCTATTACATACTTTTATAATCAACTTTACTTTTCAAATTATAATTTATAGTAGTTGACCTAGTTAATAATTGATGTTTTAGATTCCATTTCCACAACTCGCTCTCAATGTTACACAATGATTGATGGCGTAGATGTAAATGAAGAGGTAAGCTTCTAAATATTGTATTTATCAAAAATTCTTAGCATTAAAAAGTTCATAACTTAAGTGAAACTTATACAATTTTATTTGATTGATTTATGTTTCGAGGTTGTTGATGTTAATAAGGATGTAAGTGGACTAAGTTATCAAATGTTATTTGATTGATAGAAGAGTGATAGGCTACTAGATAACTTTTCTTTTCTAAAATAAAAAGATGGCATCACTCTTATTGATGGAAGACTCTTTATTTTTATAGCTCATTTATTGTTTTTATTTGTGAGAATGAATGAATGATGGTGTTTTTCCAAATAGAAAGATTTTTTTTCTACTTGTAATATGTTATATGCTTTGAATGTTTTATTTATATTCTTCTTCATGTTCATGTTGAAACCTAACAATTTGATTCAAAATATGATTTGAATGGTGTTATTTATTTGATTCAAAATTCTATTATGATTTTTTTTCTTAACTCTATTTGCAGACGTTGATTTCAAAGGAAAAGCAAGAGTTTGATAAATTCTAAGCTTTTATTATTCATGGCCTTTTGGGAGATACTACACTACTTTTGAATGTTGGAGTTATGTTGTTGGATAGTTAGAGTTATGGTGTTGGAGTTATTAACTTGTTGCTTACAGACCTAATGTTGGAGTTATTATCTTGTATTTTTGTATTATTGGTTGGAGTTATGGTGTTATTTGTATGTTGTATGGAGTTTTTTGTAATTATTTGGTTGAGCATTATGACTTTGTAAGTGCATTATCTTGCATGAAGTTCCTAATGACTCCAAGCATTTAGGTTGATTGATTTATATTATGCATTAGTTATTGATTTTTTTTTTTAAAAAAAAAAAGTGTATAGGTGGGAGTGGGGATCCCCGTAGGGTGGGGAGTGGGGACGTCCCCATCCCCGATTTCCCAACCGGGGCGCAGGTGGGGAATCCCCGCCTGGTATGGGGAAGTGAGTGGTGAAGGACTCCCCCGCCTCGCCCGCCCGTGGCCATCCCTACTCGGACTGGGTCTATGTTGTGAAATTCCATCATTGCCCTTAAAAATGGTGGGAAAAAACCGACAATCACATCATGTCCAACCTTTTTTACATTTCTTTTTTTCATTTTTTTCGAAACCAACTTTGGAAGACTTTTATCACCTTGGATTCTTGGAGTTTTTCAATTCATCCCCATTTGGTGTGTTAGAGTTTTGCCGGTTGCCCGATAAGGTGAGAATCTCTTTCCTACTCTCACCTTGATCACCCTACGAGAGAGAGTAACATTTTATTTTTTTTATGTAGGTTTACTGTAGAGAGTTTTTGTGCTAGTGGTAGATACAAAGGGGAGGGACGAGTGCTTTTTGTTCACTTCACTGACTTCTTGGGAATTAGTGTTAGCAGAGATATGTGAATGATGGGGTCTCGATGTTTTCCCTCGTCAGGGTGAAGTTTATCACACCTGATGCACATAAAACAATTTGTCTAAAAGAAAACGAGGTAGACTTCCAGCGCATCTGTCATGTGTACACCCTCTTCAAATACGCTGCAGTCGATCTAGTGGTTGAGACTTCTACTACTGACAATGATTTCTTCTCATTGCAAAGTTCTACTCCTTTATGTTTACATAGTTATACAAGTTAATTATTGTTTAATTATCCCAGTTTCCACTTACAATTATATATTTTCACTTAATTATTACAGTTTTAGCTTAAAACTTATATTTTTTCTTAGCTATCCCTGTCCTGTCCCCATTTCCCTATTTATGTTTAAAATTATCTAGTTTTCGTTTAAACATAAATGTTTCCATTTAAATTTATCAAGTTTATGTTTAAAATGTTATGTTTCCGCTTAAATTTATCCAGTTTCTGTTTTAAACAAAAATGATTTTAGTAGATATTCAGATTCTGTGAACATATCCGTTCCACCTCAGTGCGACCCTAACGGTTTAGCAAGCCTTCCCTCCTCATTAGATCAGTCTGAAGTTTTGTCGTTGGATGTCAGACAACATTTTTTAGGAGCTGACCATTTCAGAGACACACTTCAAAATTTTACAATCAAGAGGAATTTTGGACTTCAAATTCATAAATAATGAAAAACACAGGGTGACTATAGAATGCCCTGCTGTTGGTTGTCAAGGGCGCCTTCATGCATCTTAGGAATACAAAAAAAATACTTTTAGAATCAAGACAATGCACCCATCATACACTTGTGGTGGTGGAATTGGCTCGGTATCACACCTGAAAACATCCAAAAATTGGGTAAGCGTAAGTGTGATTCAAAAGCTGAAGGACCAGCCTTTTTACAGGGCCATCGACATTCAGAAGGAAATGTTATGGGAACATGGTGTCCACATTCCTTACAAGCAAGCTTGGTTGGGTAAGGAATATGCCCTAGTTAGCCTAGACAGTAGCGAGGTCTCTAGCTATGATTTGTTACTTTGGTACGTAGATAATGTGGTTGAGACATACCCTGACAGCATTACGATTGTGGAAAGAGATTATGAGCATTTTAAACGTGCATTCTTTTCTATCCATGTGTGTATCATGGGATTCAAGAGAGGGTTGCAGACCGTTGTTGTTTCTCGATGGTACCTACCTTTTTGGAAAATATCAAGGTACTCTATTGGGTGCCACAAGCAAAGATGAAAATAATGGTTTTTTTCACACGGCCTCCAGTATTGTCAAGAATGAGACCGATGCTAATTGGATGTAGTTCATTTCCAAATTAGGTGATGCTTTATACGATGCCGGAGAATATGAAGAGATTATTACATTTGTGTCGGGCATGTTTAAGGGGCTTGTGAACGCCATTGTAAAGGTCTTCCCTTCTTCCCCACATACATACTGCCTTCGACACTTAGAGGCCAATTTTATGAAAACCAATATCAGAATTGGGAAGGCATTAAAGGAGGAGTGTCGGTCCATATATTTTCGTATTGCACATGCAGCCATAGTTAAAGAATTTGATGATACGGTGAATGAACTGCAGGCTATATCACCTAATGCCCGTCACTGGTTCCTTTATAAATCAGATATGTCTCATTGGTCAAATTATTTATTCAAAGGTGAATGTTGGGCCGAGATGTATTCAAATGTCGCAGAGTCGTTCAATGTGTTGATCAAAGAAGTTCGGCATTTACTAGTAACGAAATAGTCGACTCCATAAGGTATTTGAGTGTTGATTTTATTTAACCTGACTATTGCTTATTATCATTTAAACCTGTTTGTTTCTGTTTAAATTTCATGATCTTCATTTAACTTTTTGTTGTTATCATTTAACAATTTTTGTTTTTGTTTAAAATTTAGGGTCTTCTCTTAACTCTATTTTGGTATCATTTAAAAATTTTTGTTTTTGTTTAATTTTAAGTTTCTTAGTTTAACAATATTTTACAATGTTTAATATGTGTTATACGTCATACATGTTCAAGTTGATGCGCATGTTATGCACCCGCTGTGAGCAAACGACCAAATGGAAGACATACTAATGCCCTAACATACATAAGAAGGTATAGGAACTTATTGCGAAAAGCCAAAATCTTCATGTTGGTCGTTGTGTCGATGACTGTTACGAAGTGATTGTACAGTGCAGCAACTCCATGGATCTATCGGCTAAAACTTGTTCATGTCACAGGTGGCAAATTTATGGCATCCCGTGCAATCATGCTTGCGCTGTAATAATGTAGACAAACACGAACATTCATCGATTTATTAGAGGATACTTAACCGTTGACAATTACAAGTTGGCATATGAGGAAACTATTTTCCCCATACTCGACCATGACAAGTCTACGGACAACAATTGTGAACTGTGTTTACGTCCACCTATTATGAGAAGGAAACCTGGGTGTTCTAGATGGAAGAGAATCAAATCGCAAGCGTTCAAGGTCCACGAGTTACATTGCAATTGCTGCCACGAGTCCGGTCACAATCGTAGATCTTGCAATGAAATTGTCGCCAACTAAGCAAGGAGGAAAACTTATATTAGTTACATATGTTAGTTACAAACTATCGCATACTACTATACATTTTACTCGTTATCATTTTTGTAAATAAACACAAATTTTACAAAGAAACAATGATCTTTAAACATAAACTTTGATACTTAAATAGAAACAATGATATTTAAACAATAACACTAAAAGTTAAACAAAAACATTGACACTTAAACAGAAAAGTCGATAGTTAAAAAGAAACGACGATGTTTACATTACAGATTAAACCTGGCCGTACTATACGTTTGTAGATCAAGTCGCAAGCATACGACATCCGCGATATTTAATGAGAAATTTAAATAAACACAAATTTAAAAAGAAACGATGATATTTACGTGCCAATTGTAGATCTTTAAACAGAGATGACAATATTTAAATAGAAACAACGATATTTAAATAGAGACAACGATATTTAAATTGACAGTACGATATTTACATTACAAATGAAATAAGTTAGTGGAAAAAAATAAGTTAGCATGAGAGTATATTATAAACAGGCTTAATGTTTTTGTCCTCTAGTTGATGTATCGGCTTTCTCATTAATGCTGGCTACGCTTCCTTCCATAAGTATGCATGTGACATACTTTAGTTTTAAATAAGGGATGTCATTTTGCGGTAGCCGTAGCTTTTCATTGTTGAGTATTTGTTCAATAAACCGCATAACATATACTACACAGTCGACATTTCATCATTTTTGTCTTGGAGCGTCAATGTCGTGAATTAAGGGGTACAAGGTCATCATCGTCTCGCCGAACTCCATCTCGACACAATTGTCAAATAGTTTTCACTGTCAAGAAATACAATTTCAAGTTAGAATTCTGATTGAGAAACTACGATATCAACATCATGTAATATTCAATGGTGATGGCATCTCTGTCATACTCCTCGCTCTCGCATGAAGAATAATGCTTGTGCTCTTGTTTGTCGTTGTCCAAAACAAGAACATGAAAGTGCCCATTAAGGATTATTGGCAGAACGATGATATCAATATCATGCAAGTTACGTGCGGCATCTCCGACTATAGTGAGAGTCGACTCAGATGCATCTTCCTGTTTGGAGAAAAATAGCGCCAGTGGCCGCGTGATGGAACCGTGCTTTTTATACGGATATGGCACTCTCTTCAGAGACTTTTGAATTATGCATACAAATGCGACCATGACATCGTTTATGACAATTTCCTTCCCGTCCAGAATTATGAACAAGCTGGCTCGTGTTATGTTAACACAATCATTCTTCCATATGACAGTCCTGATGTTAAATGGTAACATATATATTTAAATGAAAACATAAATACTTAATCGGAAATGGCAAATATATAAATGAAAACATAGATTTTTAAATGGAAACTAATGTTGTTAATTGGTAACACATATATTTAAATAATAACAAAAACATTTAAGCATAAACTACTTCTCTTAAATCGTAACACATTTATTTAAATTATAACATAAATACTTCATACTTACAAGTCTATCTAGCTGTTCAGGAAGATCCTTATTATCTCTTGCTCGAATTTGTCGAGGCGAGTGTACTCGGTGTATCTTTTCTTCTTGGGAAAAAAATTCTTCCGCACATCGTCATACAGTTGATTGGCAAGGACTGTACAGTCCATGTCAGTAATCATTATTTCTTCGTTGACGTTTCCTTGTCTTTCATTAGCAGCATCCTTCAGTTTTGACTTATCACTAGAAGGTTAATCACCATGAATAGCTGAGACATCTTTCGACTCCCAATAACGGTCCTTTGTGTGATGTTGTTGACGATTGTTGGTGTTTTGTGCTTGGTGCACAATTTTTTCCTGTTGGTCCGACAATGGTTCATCGGCAGTAGTTGTTGCTTAATGTTGTTGTGGGATTATGTCTTCCTTCGATGCAACACTGTCGTTTGCCAGTTCCATTAAGACAGGGATTTCATTGACAAGATATTCAATGATCTTGTCAACATCGGCCGTGACGACATCATCAACCGGAGACACATTCGTTGAAGGTTAGTCCACTGTAGGTGGAACTACTAGAGGGGAAATTTCCTCAAACGCAACTGTTGTGGCAATTTTCTCAGACACATCCCTTGTATCCGGTCGATCAACCGAAGGTGGTACTACTGTTGTTTTAACGTCAGCTGGTGGAGGGAGAGATATTGTTGATTTTTTTCTCGTCGCAAGCCTCTTCCTACGCGGGCGTCTTTGGATGGCCATCCCAATTATGTCGTCATTGGCAAACGTCGTGGCTACGCCAATAACATCAAGACTATTCCTAGTATCGTCGATGCCGAGTAGTTCATTTGTTGATAGGGACGTCGTACTCGACTGTGAATGTCCTTCCAACGCCTCGACTCGAGCAACAAGCCGGGGGAACTCTTTCATCAGTATTTTGCATGCCTGTAACAACCATGTAGTAATCTCATCGGGTGTCACCCTTGGGAGGGGGGTAGGGAAGCTTTCCAGACGGTGAGAAGTGTATGCGCGGGTTGGGCTAGGAGAAGGGGTGGCCTAAACAAAGACTTCTTCATCCGTATTCACAGCGACCAGTTCAGGAAACTAACATTTGTAAACAACACAATCTCAGTGAAACCCCTTAATTTAAACAATAACCAATACTTTTAAACACTAAAAGAATATTTTTAAACAATAACCAGTAAACTTAAACAATAACCAACATTTTTAAACACTAAGGTGCTGTTTGGTTGGCAGTAAATCAAATTACATGTAAGTGGACTTACAATGTAAATGGAAATGTTGTATTTCAACTTACATCATTGTTGTTTGGTTTGATGTAAATGAAAATAGTTTATATACTTTTCATGAGTTTGGTTTTATGTAAGTGAGAGAGGTATAGTCACCATGTAAGTAGTATGGTGAGATGACCTCCATTAGTTTTTATTAGTAATTATTTAATACTTGTCATACAAATTAATTTAAGCAAAAATAATTAATTAACTTAAATTCATTATTTATGTAATGTAAAAATATTAAATATTTATTTTTAAACAATTAGCATTAAATTTAATTAACAAATAATATTTTTTAACATAAATCATATTACAAAATATTTAAATCAACATATAACATCATTAAAATTCATCTATATATATATTTCATTATTTATCTGGAAAACATGAAACAAAATTAAAATCTCCATGAATGAAGATCATCTAAAATCTGTATATATGATCTATACAAGTTAACCTTAAAACCAGCTAATGTTCATCATCATCCATATAATTAATCATTAATCAAACAAAGCAAGACCACAGCAATCCTGAGGAGGGATACCCCGCCACTCAACCCTCAGAAAACCGCAAGGCTGATCAATACACCAGGAATTCAACAATAGTAACAACAACAACAACAACAACAGTAGGATACAGAAAATATATAGGTTCACAAATACACAAGGAAACAACACTAACAATAGTAGGAAATGCTAGTACATGAAAGTTTAAGAGTTATTTAGATACTAAACCATGCAACAAATTTTTCTACACACTAGTGGATCCATAGGTCTTATAATATGTTCCATGACAACAACAGCATACATGAACTAAAGGAAATACAACAGAAGATAGAACAGTAGAAAATGCCCAGTACGCTGCCACATAGTCACACCTACTACCTGCAACAAACTGGGAGGAAGAAAGAGGGATGAGTAACTCAAGTTACCCAGTGAGGGGAAGTTAGCACAACTTTAGCATAAATACACCAACAATAATAACAATAATAAAACATCAAAATAAAAGCTTTACCAACACAATACTAGTTTAGAAACATTAACACATATAATAGAAGTCTTCAAAAGGATTAAAATAACATAATAATATCAATAAAACCATTTTTACCCCAACTAGGGTATACAACACCAAAACCACAAAACATGGTTTTAATAAATAAGCACAATACCCAACACTCACCCAGCATAACGTGGTCTAGAAAACTCTCTAAACCTTAGCCGTGGCCCTTGAAGTGGACCCATCGGTTCACGGTTGGTGACTCCGGCTACGATGAATATCGATCGGGGGCTCTACACTCCCACCGAGCCCGACCCTCGTAGTAATCAGTCGGTCATCACGCCACCTCAACAGGCTGACCGTGGAGACCCGGCTACCGCGATGGGATATCACCATACGATCCACCACAATAAACACAACCCCACTTGGAGTATAAAAGTCATCCATGTTCAACAATCAACAACACCTCGACCATTGTACGAGGACAAGATAAAACACAAGGAAAGCTCAAGCTTTTAACACAATTTAATTTACAAATCCCACGCAAGAAACAACATGGTAACCATTTCCTTTCAACCATTTAAAATGAGTTTCAAGCCTTAGATTTCACAAAATCAATGATTTCCACAACAAATCTCAAGTTTCATACAAAATAAGGATTTCACAAACTCATGGATATATATATATATATATATATATATCAATCACAAATCCAACAATAACAAATCAAAAAAGCCGAATGAGACATCCAAGATTTTTCTCAATAATAACTATCATTCACCAAAATACCAAACAAGTATAAATCAATAAAACTTACTTAAAACATGATACGTATATATATATGTGTGTGTATATATATATGTATATTCATCTCTAGCTATTGGCATTCTTCTAATTAAAGCTATGCTCAACAATTCCACTCACTGAATTGGCGATTTGTCTTTCTCGCTAGCTACTCCTCGGCTAAATCTTTGCCTCAAGCCAAGACTTTTCCTTGCCAAAGTATAACAAAATACAACAATAATTAGCAAATAAAACAAATCACACAAGAAAAACCCTAAGTTTTCTAACAAAGAACCCTAATTCGATCCTAGGGTTAGCTCAAAGCTAGGTCTAAAGGTTACCAATGAATTCTCGAGGGGTTTTTAACTTCACTCTAGTCCAAAAGAAATCAAAGAAACAACCAAAGATTGTCAGTGCTACAGTAACCTCTAATTTGCTACAGTGAAAACCGGCCCTTATACTATGATTTTTCTCCCAATTTACAACACCAATTCAAGAAATTTCTTCACAAACATTCTCATACATGAACAACAAGTCAATGGCTTCAATTTGAGCTTATAAACAACTAAATTTATGGAGAAATCTAGGTTTAAAAAAAAAATCTAAAAACAAGGAAATACAAGAAGAAAATATGGTATAAAACATTAAATCCAAGCTTACCAAGTTCAAGATTGAGGGAGGAAGGGAAAGGACACTTGGTTCACCCGAAAACCTCACTGGGAAAAAATTTTAGGATGAGAGAAGGGTTCTGCCAAACTAGGGAAGAAGAAGAACAAAGGAAGAAAGGCTTTTAGAGGAATAAAAATTCGTGCTGCTGCAGTAACAGACTGCTACAAGAACAGTCTGCTACATAACTAAACTGCTACAGTAACAGACCGCTACAGTATTGTGCTGAAAAATATATAGAAATTGGCTAGTTCAATCTACAGTAAAAAAAGTGGTTATAACACATACATTTTCTCAAGAGAAAGTGTCTGCAAGAAACACTTATCCTCAAACTCCTCATGAACAAAATTAGGCTAAATTAACAAATGCTCACCAATATTCCAAACTTGTTCTTGATCTTCATTATAATCACCAACAACATGATCTTGATCTTTATCCATATCAATCATCGCAGACCTTAAGATAACATTCAATGAGAAGTTCCTCCTCTCAATATACTCATGGACAATCTTAGCCGTATACATAGCACCAAGCATCATCACCTTATCAGGGACAATGCCACTGTAGACCACACTCAAGAATGAGTGGACCTACCTCTTTTATTTGTCTCCTTAAAAACCTAGTTAAGTGCTAATCATGTTTGCTTTTACCCTTTAATCCCTTTTTTTCTTCTTCTTCTTGTCACCTTCTTTGGGAGTTTTTTTCTAGAGAGAGAATTCCCGGGAGGGATTCCAGGGCGCCATCTCGTCATTGTCTCCTTCTTGGCGAGCAGTATACACCCCATGATCATCTCCCTCCTCTATTCCTCCATCTCTCTTCTTTCTCTCCATTCTCCCATTTGATCTTACTCCCTTGGAAGTTGAAGAAGAGGGTCATCTGTCACCGGAGTTCGGATCTCCACCGGTAGTCTTGGCATCCGGAGGAGAGGAGAAGAAGATCAAGTAGCCGTTGGCGTTTCCCCAAAGGCTAGGTAGGCCCTCTCTCTCTCTCTCTCTCTCTCTCTCTCTCTTGGTGATGGTAGGGTGGTATGCTATAGTCTTGGGAGAAGCTTGTGTTTGTGAAAATCTTGAGCTTGGTGATAGATTATTTTCTAATAAGTATTCATGATTTGAAGCTCTTAGTGGGTGATCTATGCTCTCATGTGTCTATGGTTGCCTTTGATGATGATGTTTGTATGTAGAGCTTCACCATTTTGATTTGTGTTTGGCTTATCCTTGCATGGGGCTATATATTTATTTTTGCATACATGAAACCATGGCTAGTGAGTGTGTAGGAAGCTATATATATATATATATATATATATATATATATATATATATATATATATGTATGTTTACATTTTCATGCAAGAGACTAAACCACTTCTACCTATAGGTTTAGATCACTCTTGTGTCCCTTGAATACCTCAAGTTCATGGCCTCCAAGGATGTATATTTATATATATTTACACACATGAAACCACCTCCATATGTATATACATATATGTTTGAAGCCACTCATACATGTGCAAGAAACCATGTTCTCATTTGCATGAAACCTTATGTTTTTACACCCTTGAATGTTAGCTTGCATGATCCATGCATTGGTCTATGAGTTCTGCATGCATACACCTGCCCTTATATACATATATATAGATTATGTTTACTTACTATGTGTGCATGACAATAATACTTAAATGGCATGCATCCTGGTTGTGATAAATTGAAATAGTTATGTATTGACATAGTAAACCACTATGTTGGTAGGGCATGGGTTGTGTTCATTTAATTATAGCATTTGATGTTTTGTTTTGTTTTTTTTTTCTTTGTTTTTGTTGCTTCCTTTGAATCCTTGAGTTCTAATTTGTGTTTAGAAAGACCATGCTTTGTAGTAGAGTGTTGGTATTTTAGACTAGTTTATCTTTAGCCTTAGTGCTTGAACACTTCCAAGTATTCATGTCTATTTGGTTGGTTTTCCCTTGGATTATAGGACCACCTTGAGCATCATCTTGGATTTCTTTTGAATTTAGGAGATCACCAAGTAAGTAATCCCTTGAACTCTTGTATTTAAAATTTTGTTGTATTGGTTTATTTTCATGTAAAAT
The DNA here is from genome assembly GCF_009730915.1 of Dioscorea cayenensis subsp. rotundata. Classification (NCBI taxonomy): domain Eukaryota; kingdom Viridiplantae; phylum Streptophyta; class Magnoliopsida; order Dioscoreales; family Dioscoreaceae; genus Dioscorea; species Dioscorea cayenensis. Next base: position 77,935 of record NW_024087868.1, read on the forward strand.
TTCTGAAAATTTATTTGCAATTATTCTTTGAAAATTATTGTGGGAATGTCATCTTATTTTTGACTTATGTTTTTATATGAAGAGTAGTTTCTATACTTAGTTGGAACCATGGTGTTATTATTTTGCCAAAACTTATATAGGTTAATTCCCTTTTATTACTTTCAATTATTTGACAAAGTGTTTATCCCTTTTGTAATCCAATTTATTACCAATAACAAAAAAACTTAAGATTAATAAGTGCTTGAATCTTTGGTCCACCTGCCATCAACTTAGATTATCTATTTATTATTTGGTTATATTTTTTATTCCTTAAATATCCACTTGCCTTTATGTCCTTGCCCATCTCCTTTCTAAAAATTAGTTTACCATCCTTGTTTTTGACATTGTTTCCTTTGAATTTATTTGTCTAGCTATCTTGGAAATAGGTGGGCCATTTTTCTTCAATTGATGAGACATATTAGACTTTGTATTTTTAAAATAAAATTTTAGTATTTTTATTGTATTAATAATTATGCATTTCACCCTTGAGATTGGTTGAATAATTATTTATTGGTTATTTATTCTTGTGGTATTTTATTTTATTGGTAAATCATTTATTTTCTTGAATTTGGGAAAATATTTGTGAAATGTTGTTACTTTTTCTTCAAAGTGGGAACCCAGGCATAGGCTTGGAAAAGTGATTATATTATTTTACATTATTTATTCATCTATTTATTTATTTACTTTATTTTATTAGTTGAATTTTTGAAAAATACTTGTGAATATTTTGTATTCTTGGCTTGGAAATGTGTCTGAGTATTTTGATCTCCAAAGGAGCGATATGCAACCGTGTTAATGGGGGGTTAAACCCTGACCTTGTCGACAATAATTTTGGGAAAATGAGACTGTAGTTTCGCACAGTGTCCGTTCGGTGAAATAATCAATGGTCACCTGGTATTCAGTCTCGGGTCACCGAGGGTAAATAAATGATTTCTGTTATTTTGGCTCGGGTTTATCACCGAGGGTAAACAAATGACCTTTGGCACTTACAGTGAATTTGGAGACATACTTTGGATTTTGTTATTTATTGTTTTACCTTTTGATTTTGTTTACACTATTTTTGTGTTATTGATTTTTGTGCAAATTTCAGACCTGAACTTTTGCTTTCAGTTTGTTTTGGATTACTTACTGGGCTAGTGAGCTCATGGATTTATTTTAAATCCTTTTCAGATCAGGAGCAGTAGACCTAGAGATCTTAGAAGGCTTCCAGTAGATGTCTTTTTTGGAGTTATGTCTTATGTCTTTGTATCAGTTGTATTGTTGTTAAGAACCTCCTTGTAGGTCCTGCTGTATTTCTTTTGCTTTATATTCGAGCTTGGTTGTAAACCTTAAGTTGTACTCTTATTTGGTATTTCTGTCAGTTTATTTCTACTCCTAGTCTGTGTTTAGGTTTTGAGGCCTTGCAGGTTCACTGGGCTCGTCACGTGGAGTCTGCGGACGTTTGTCGGCGCTTACCCGAGTTGGGGGCATGACAACCACTCTCCAGCATCCTATCAAAACAAGTCTAATGCCTCCCTGGATTCCCACACTCGACCCTACCACCCGTAGTCATCACTGTCCATGGCACCAAATCCTTTGTGCACATTTTATCGAACACCTTTCGTGCATCCTCTAAAAACCCACATTTCACATACATATCAACTAATGTAGCAGCCATAAACACATCTGACTGCAATCCAAACTTGTAAATAAGATGATGAATTTCCAACCGCATTCGCAGAAACTACATATCACGACAAACCTGAGCACAAAAGGAATGGTAAAGTTATCAGCATAAGCCCTAGACCGAACGAATTCCTTGAAAATCTCCAAACATGTCAAATAATCACCAGTCTTAGAGAGATCACCAAGAATGACACTCTAAGAGACATTGGCACACTGATCCATCCAAAAGAAGAGCACGTACGGGTCATGCAAATCCTTGTGCTTGGCGTAGATGTACAAGAGCTTATTTGCAACGCTGAGATTTCTGATCATGGACGTGGTGATGGCGTAGGCGTGGACATGCTTGATCTCGTTTCGATGGCGGCATTGGATGAGGGCTAAGATGAAGGACATGGGGTTGAGGAACTCTACTGGTCTCATTGAACTACATGCTGAGAAAGACCTCAGCATTTAAGATGAAGGACCTAAGGTTCAAGGATATCTCTCTCTCTCTCTCAATCGAGAGAGAGCCAGAGAAAGAGAGATCCTGCCAATCTTCTTGTCGCTGGTGGTGGAGGGCGTCATTGGTGGTGGAGGTTGTCGCTTAAGGGTGAGGTCTGAAGGAGGTGCTTGTTTGCTTTTGGAGTTAGGGTGGTGGTAAGACTACTGTAAACCATATTTTACAGTATTTCAACTCACAACCAAAGTTGCTGTGAGTTAAAATACTGTAAAATGAGAGTCTAATGTAAAATTTTTACAAGTAAAAGTTGCCTTTACATCAAACCAAACACCAAAAAGTAAGTTTCACATATAAAACTTTTTACATCACACCTACTTACATCAACTTACTTCTAACCAAATAGCCCCAAAAAGAATTTTTTAAACAAAAACTATTACTTTTACATGATAACAAGTAGACTTAAAAAGAAACAAAGTTTAAACACAAAAATGTCACTCCAAACAATTGTTAACATAAAGTGTGAAACTAATGAAATGCCGAAGAGTTGAGCAGGAGTTCTCCTTCAAGACAGTAGTCCGGTCCTACAGAAGATGTCTAGGCAATGACAACTTTGGAAAGAGAAAAGCTGAAGAGGCGAAGAGAGAAAAAAGAAACCGATGCTAGTAATAGTGTTCTCTCGGGATTAACTAAGAAAAAAGAAACCATTTCCTCTCAAAGCGGAATAATCATTGCGGCCAAGGGCATTATGGTCAAACCATGTCTCACTTGCCACAACTTCCCATACAGAGGACAATTTTTGTCCAAAAAAATTCAAAACTAACTCCGTTTCATGGGGGTTTCAAATTCAGTATTAAAAGGAAGGGTTTTTTTATAGGTAATCAAATTTAGAGGGACAATTTGTGCATATTACAAAAACTTAGGAGGTGTTTTTTAGCAATTTTTTTAGAACATTAAATAGTGCAAACACTTATATTCTACTTCAATCACTTGTACTGTATTATATTTCTAATTTTCACAATAATAATTACTTTAACAAATGCTCTCCATCCATTTTTAATGAATGCTACTAGTTCTTATTATATAAATATTAATAAATGTGGATAAGTGACAACCGTCACAACCCTCGACCATTGTTTTGAAAAGAAGTTACGTTAAATCTTTAACCTGTCATGTATGAAAGAAATGAGTTACAACTCTTCCATTGCGGAGAGGATTAACGTAATAACAATTCAATAAATAAAATGTTATCTTTCTTTTTTTAAAAAAAAAGATTATTTTATTATTTTCTTATAAAAAATCATAAATCTTACAATAACCTCTAGGTTATTTTAATTTATGATAATAATTATTATCTTATTAAATTGCAGCATACGTCTTGCATTGATATATATACTGTTAAGCAAGTTTTTATTATCATTTTTATAAATCATATTTAAAAAACCAAAATTATCTAAATTTTTGTTTTTCACTAAATTTTTTTAATCCGAGTTGCACTGAAAAATTTGATTGACAAAAATTCACTCTTCCATTTCTTTTATAAATATCTAATACACGATTGGCTTTGGAGTTAATGCTGACATTAGTGTTTATTTTTATTAATAATCTTCCATCTCAAATTTATTCATGAAACACTGTCATGTGACAAATTCAATGATTTAAATAATATCCAAACAAAAACTAAAAGCAGAAGAACTACCAAAGGGCTTCTGACAGTGTACTTCCCCTTCTCATCAACCCACACAAGAGCTCCAAATGCATCAGCACCTGCGTCACCCTTTGGTGGGGTGGCCTTCACAGTGACCTTATATTTCAGCCTCTCATCCTTCTTCTTGAAAACAAGCACATCCGGTTGAACAACTACGGAAACCCACTTAGGCATTGTCACCGTGACTTTATAACTGGCAGGTCCATCCCCAACATTAGTCACTGTTCTCACAAACATGCGAGAATAACTGGTAGAATTGGGCTCGAAGGTAGCAATGAACGAAGGATAATTGAGATCAGATGAGGCTTTGGAACTATTATATAACTTGGATCTAGTGATTATCCTGACCTGTTTGCTTGTGTAACCAGACGCGTATAACAAGCTCACATAGTCTTGTGGGTTGGCATCATAAACCAGACCTGGTTCCAAGGCTTTGTTCGGGTCCACTTGGCCTGCTCCCATGGCTAGTGGACTAGCATCGCTAAAGAAGCCATTGTCCTTAATCGGCTTCAAAGTGTTATCCAAAACACTGGCCGTGGTCATCATGGCCGAGCGAATGGCGGCCGGGCTCCAGCCCGGGCGTGCACTCTTCAGCAAAGCAGCCACACCGGCTGCGTGCGGGCAGGCCATTGATGTGCCTGAGAGGATGTTGTAATCACTACCCAAGGGAGTGTTACCAATGATGGCAGCCGCCATATTAGGCACCCACGCTGCAAGAATATTAGTCCCTGGAGCCATTATGTCCGGCTTCAACACGCCAGGGGTGTTCTGTGATGGTCCTCTCGATGAAGATGATGCCACTGCTGGAGCTCGTTCGGTGCCGATGAATGTCTGCCTGAACTTCATGGTCACAGTGGCTTCCAAGTTTTTCTTCGCGTACTTGATCAAGTTCACTGCCTGTTTCGAGTTGATTACAACCCCTGGACAAGTGTTGTCAAAGTTGTGAATCTCATCAGAAATGAATACAGCACCAGCAGCTTTGGATTCAGTCACATAGTAATTCTGATAATATGTTGATCCAGTGTCGTCGCACACCACGATCATGCCTTCTGCTTCGGATGTCAGCAAAGAAGATGAGTTGCAAGCTGAGATTGTCTCATTGTAAATAAGCTGCACATTGACTAGCAATGCGTTCTCTGGGTACAGAGTAGTACCGATGATGGTTTGGCCATTACCTAATGTCAAAGTCCCTGAGAACTTACGGTCAATCGAGCCTGCTGCCACGGTTAACGCCCAGGGGGTTCCGTTGTGCAGTGTTGAACGGGCGGGTCCACGGTTGCCTGCAGAAATGGAGACGAAGATACCTTTTTTTCCATGGCTGAGAATGAACCTATGGCTATTGGATCTTCATAAAAAGTCAGTACCACTAAAAACCGAGTGATACTGAAATGATATCAACGCTATCTGCAATAGCTTGATCCAAACCGGCAAGAACATCAGACTCGTAGCTTCCTTCTTGCCAATTAACCTTGTAAACAGCCAATCTTGATCTGGGCGCAATGCCCTGGCAACACCAGAGGCATACCCAAAATAATCAGCAGAAGCATAGTTCCCAGCAGCAGTGGATGCACAGTGTGTGCCATGACCGAACGTGTCTCTAGCTGAGTTCATAGAGATTTTGATTCCTGGATTGGCTGCTCGGACTCCCTTGTTGAAGTAACGAGCACCAATGAGCTTGCGGTTGCATAAAGAGGTGTTGAACTCCTGCCCGGGCTCACATTTTCCCTTCCATCTCTTGGGGGCTAATTTAGGCATTCCTTTGTCGTTGAAGCTATCACTTTCCGGCCAAACTCCACTGTCGATCACACCAATGATCACATCTTCACCGTATTTGGAGGCTGGCCAGAGCCCTGTGACTGTGTTGAGTGAGAGGAATTCATAGGTGTGGCTGGTGTCCATTGTAGCTTGTTTCTCTTCATGGGCGGACAAGAAGCCAGGCGCTTGCTTCAGAGCTTTGAGTTCTTCACCGGAAAGCACTGCGCTGAATCCATGCATTACATTCTCATAAGCATAGATGAGTCTCTGAGCAGCTTCAGAAGCATCTTCTTTGGCAGAGTTGGAGGTGCTCAATGACTGAAGGGTGGAAGAGTACCAGTGATGGTGATCAGTGAAGGCCATGGGCATTGCTGTCCTGTCCATGTGGATGATATAAGTTGAACGATCAGTTGGCATAGCCATTGCTAACAGAGAAGTGAGCAGACATAAGTGGACGAGTAGCTTAACAGCCATGGAAGTCATTCTTGATTTTCTGTGCAGGTTGAAGAAGCTTTATGTGTTGCCTATCTATATATATCTATATATATCGAAATTGGTCTGCTGTAGGATAAGGTGGTATTAGTCCATTCTTGGAAGAAATCGTTTTATTCTACACCTTATCCTCAATCCTTTGCTGCAAACCGATGTAGACTGAAAACTAGAATTGGAAAAATTGAAGATGATGTTCAGATTTGTCTGTCCTGAGAAGTAGTTTTTTGAAATGTGAGACACCTTCTTAAAAGATCAATGGGTTGTTTGATGGGTACATAATAAATACAGAACCATACGGTGAAATGCCTGCTGGAAAATTTAGGTAGTAATGGTTGGATTATTCATTTTAAGTTGGAGCACATGACAGTGTTAGATTGAATTTTGATCATCTGGTTCAAATTGGCAGCTGTGCTGAACTTGGTTTGGTATGTTATTTAATGAAATTATGTTTGCTTTAAACAGAAAATGATGAAAAGGAAGAAAAGGATGAATTTTTTGGTCATCTGCTTTGAGAATAACTAGCTTATTGAATTGTTAGGACTGTTTGATGGTTCCACAATAAGCTAAAAAACCACACACTGAAATACGTATTGAAAAAGTACTGGGTGGTTGTATTAATCATTTGATCAGACAGATAGTTTAGCCTTGGAGCACATGAGTACGTATTGATTAAATATGCAAGAGAAAGCCCAATCTTTTGATCAATAGGTCAAAATTGGTAGCTGCGCTGAACCGGGTTTGGTGTGTTATTTAAGGGCTCTTTTTGCTTGCTTAAATAGAAAAGGCTGACCTGGCAGATGCTTGCCTTTGGAAAATAAAACTTTCAAAAGATTATAATAAAGAAGAAAGTGACAAGAACCTAATGAATATGAATTATCTAATCATCCACTATTCTCTGCAATTTTCTCTGTCGGTAGGAATTATTCTTTTATTGAAAGTGTGAGTTAACTAGCTATGGATACTGATAAATAAAGTTTATAAACTTCATAAAAGAAAATTTAAATAAAATAAAACTAAATCCTTAGCAATACCACCTGAGGACTTCTCACTGTGTATTTCCCTCTATTACCAATTAAGCAGCCCCCTCTGAAATGGCCAGTATGGTCAAGATAGACAATGGGCCCGTTTGGCCCGTTGTCTGATTAATTCATATTAGACCAATATGTTTACTTCCAACATTCTTTTTTTTTACAAGAGGAGCAGACAGCCCGAGGGCCCTGCTAAACCGCCAGGGCATGCACAAGCCTCAGTGGAGCAAGTGGGGGCTGGGCCCGCGCATACATGGGCGCTGGGACCACCCGCACACAACCACCGCTCACATCTCCCAGAAATGTGCCCTCAGCCGAGAATTGAACTCTCACCACTTGGTGAAGAGCTCTATCGGTGACCCGATTACTTCCAACATTCTTACTCATCTTCTTAAAATTACTTCTGATCACTCTCCTCTGTTGCGTTCTGCTTCTAAAGACAACCGGTTTTCTCCCAAGATTTTCCAATTTGAAAATTAACAGTTTGAATATGCTGACTATTTTAAAGTGGTTCATAATGCTTGTCAGTTTTAGGGGTTGTTTGGATTGGCTTTTAAAAAAAGTGCTTTTTTTTTAATTTTGTAGAAGCACTTTTGGAAAAAGTACTTTTAGAATAAGTTAAGTGCTTATGCATATTTTTTCGTTTGGATGTATTAGCTTCAGAAACACTTCTGTAGTTGTGAAAATGTTTGGATGTTTATTTAAAAATTACTTTAACAACAAAAAATTACTAAAATACCTTTTTACTGGATTGACTGAGGGTATTTTAGTAAATGCACTTAACCAAATAGCTTATCAAAAACAGCTTATTTCCATAAGCTAGTCTTTGGCAGCTTATAAAATAAGCTGTATTTGAGCTTATTTCACAGCTTGAGCTTATTCAAAAAAGCCCATCCAAACACAATATAAAATCTCATAAGCACTTAACTTATAAAATAAGTGCTTTTGGGTCAGTTATAAGCTGATCCAAACAACACCTTACTCTCATTCATCTCCTATGCATAACTTTGCTTATTTACTTACTCGTATTTGTAAATCTTTGATTGACTGGAAAAGTACTGGTTTGGATACTCTTGATAAGGGAATTAGGGATACTGAACTTCAACTCCAAGCCTTTGATTTAGAGAACCCTGACAGCTCGTTTTCTGATAATCAGTATGCTAATTATAGAGCCTTGAACCATAAATACAATGCCCTCCTTAATCAAAATTCTATTCGATGGGCCCAACGTGCTAGTCTTATCTGAGTAAGTATGACCCAAATTTCTTTCGCAACACTGCTAAAATCCGTAATCATTGTAACCATATTACCATCATTGTTGATGATTTGGGTCATACTTACTCAGATAAGGACCACATTAAAGATACCTTTTTGGATTATTCCTCGAAACTGTGGGAGGATATCACTAAGGATAGTTTGACTAAGGATATCACTAAGGAGGAAGTTTTCTCTGCCCTTAATTTTCTTGAGGAAAGTAAAAGTCCAGGGCCTGATGGTTTTAATGTAGAATTTTTCAACTTCTTTTGGGAAGACATTGTGGATCCCCTCTTTCTGGCTATTAAACACTTTTCACCAATGCTTCTATGCCTAAATCTTGGGGTAAAACTTTTGTAACCTTAATTCCCAAAAGGAGCATCCTACTAGAGTTTCTGACTTCCGTCCGATTTCCCTCTGTAATGTTTGTTATAAAATCATCACTAAATTATTGGCCAATCGTTTAAAATTTATTTTGAATAGTTTGATTAGCAAGGAGCAAGCTGGTTTCTTATTGGTCGCACCCCCTTTGATAACATTCTCACCGTTCAAGAGATTATTTATTCTATTAATATGGACCGGAACCTTCCCCATAGGATGATTGTTTAGGTTGATGCTTATAAGGCTTATGACACCTTGCGTTGGGATGTTGTTCTTGCTACTTTAGTTCATATGGGTTTTCCTAGTATTTGGATTGCTTGGATAAAAGCTTGTTTCAATCAGTGTCCTTTTCTTTTTTAATCAATGGCCAGCCTTCTAAATAGATTCTCCCTACTAGAGGAGTGCGTCAGGGAGATCCCCTGTCCCCTTACTTATTTATTATAGTTTCTCAAAACCTTACTGCCATCCTCAATCATGCTCGTCAACTTAATCTAGTCCCTGGTTTCAGTCCTGATGTTAAATGTAATTTAAAACACCTGATGTATGCAGATGATTTAATTCTTATCACTACGGCTACTAGGAAATATGCCAGAAACATCAAACTATGGCTGAATCTCTATACATCCTTAACTGCCCAAACCTTAAATCTCTCAAAGTCTAATTTGTATCTTCCTCACTGGTTTAATAGGAGGGTTGTTAAGAGCATTGAGACCATATTAAACATTAAAATGGGCACCTATCCTTTTACCTATCTAGGCATCCTTATTACTTACAAAAGATTGGCGATCTCTTGCTTTAATCTCATGATTGACAAGATTAACAAAACCATTGGTAGGTGGAATCGCTCAAAAATATCTAAACCTGGCAAAGTGGTGATGATTAACAGCTCTATTATGGTGATGCATGTTTACTATCTCTCTGTTTATCCAGTCCCTGACAGTATCCTAGATCGTATTTCAGCTAGTGCTAGGAAATTCCTCTGGGCTAATTGTAGCAATGGTAGAGGCATCCCATTAGTTAACTAGCAGAATACTATGCTTGATAAATCTGATGGGGCCATGGGTATCCGGAATCTCATAGCGGCTAAATTTTCTCTTATGTTTAAAAATGTTTTGAACTATTTGAATCAAAAAGATGTTTGCTGGGTTCAATTGCTTATTCATAAATATGGGATGATTAATCTTTGGAATTTGCATATTCCCCTGAATTGTTCTTGGTTATTTAGAGGGATTTGTAGAATTGCAGATGATATTAAAGCTAATCTTTGGACACAATCTATTAATCCCTCTATGACCTCTTTTCTTTATGATCCTTGGTGTTTCGCGATTCCAATTGCCTATAAACCAACTTATCTTAATATGCATCTTGAGTTTGAACACTTACAGGTGGCTGATTTTACTCATAATAATAATTGGAACACTCACTTGTTTTTAGATGTATTTGGAGTTAATTCTTGCCCTCCTATTTTAAGTCACGGAAACATAATCCATTTGGAACCTTCTTACTGGATTTGGTTCTCCATGACTAACACTAAATCTTTTAATGCTATTGTTTATAACCACTTCAATAGCAAACACTATGATCTGGAGAAGTGGTGTGGTTGGAACACTATCTGGCGCTTGAACAGCTAAGTTTTTCATTTGGTTACTCTTACATGGCAAGGTTAAAACCTGTGATTTTCTCAATGCTTTTAACCTTGGCCCTCTCATTTCTTGTGTTTTTTGTGGTTTGATGAATGAATTTGCTGAACACATTTTTAATACTTGTCCCCGAGCACAAATTGTTTGGAGCAAGATTGCTTCCATCATTAATCAAAACATTTGCTTTCCAGAAGGAATCTCTGTAGGTTATTGGTTAGTAATGCACAGGCAGGATTTCTCTTTATTCAAAGCTTCAATCATTGTTGTAGCCATCTGGTTCCTTTGGAAAGCCAGATGTGACTTTATCTTCAGGAACAGAAGAGCTAACTTTATTTGGATCGCCTGGCAGGCAATTGATCATGTGCAGGAATTAATGTCTTCTCCTTTGAATCATATGGGGAAAAAGTTCTATATTTTAAACAGGCCTATCACTGGATCTTATGGCCTTTATTTTGCAGCCTTTGGGTCTTTGAACCCTGTATCGATAGTGCGAGGTTTTTGTTTTTTTATTGATGCTAATATTTCCATCATACTTGCAGGTTGCTGTCAACTCATCAACAACTCTATCACTGATGCTGAGATCAAAGCCTTAATAGTGGCGCTTCATTGTGCGAAGATGGACAACATTAACATCTCCAGAATTTATGTTAGTTCAAAGGAGCTCATCCTAAGTGTGGTTGATGGTGTCTACACTAATACTTGGATCTCTATTGGAGCTGTGGATAATCTCCATCAACTTATGTTTCAGTTGAACTATTATCGGCTGGATTATATCCCTAGGAGCTGGAATCATATTGCCATTGCTTTAGCCGCTCACGGTACCGGACATATTCCTTTATCCTTGTTTCACAGAGGGATGAAGAAGCCTAGTTGGTTGATGAAGCTCATTCAAGATGTTGGATTTAATTTTTAACTTGTTTTGCATAGTTGTCTTTGTTTTTTTTGGTTTGTATCATCCTTTTAGTTTCTCCTGAACCTCTTTGTATCTTTCTTTACTTTCAATAAATAGCTGTAGTTGTAGTTCCTTTTTTTCAAAAAAAATAAAAATAAAAAATTAAGTAGTCCCCTCTTCTCCTCGTCAGCCTGCCTCTAAACAAAGCATATGTTGGATCTATTTTCTCATATTTCCTCTTCTTGACAATGCCAGTTTTAGAGAAAATGCAGCCCTAAACAAAATCATATTAAATATTTTTTAATTATTTTAATCAAATAATAATTATATAAAAAAATAAAACAATATTATCATAAATCAATAAATTAAATAAGATAAATTTTAAAGCTTAAATAAATAAATAATTTTTTTTAAAATCATATTTATGTGTAAAGGATCATATGATAGTAAATAAAAAGTTTAAATATAATTTCTTTTAAAAAAATATATATGAATTGTGAGACCGTGAAATAGTGTGGGTCCCATTATAAGCGAAATTTGTTAAATGCATAGGATTATAGGATAATAGTAAATAAAAATTTAAAATATAATTTAATGAATGAATTGTGAGGCCCTAAAAGATTGCGGGGTCTCACACCATTGTTACATATTTTATAGTTATAAAAAATAAAATATTCAATATAATCATTATATGGGTAGGATAATACTAAACGAAAATATTAAATATAATTTTTAAAAAAATATATGAATTATGAGGCCCTCATAAATCTTGGGGCCCTAGGCAAAGGCCTTGGTTACCTATGCCTAGGGTCGGGCCTGGGTTTCTTCTATATCTTAAAAATCCGAGTTTATCTAAAATTTATCATAGCCATTATATTTGATTGAATTCTTTTAAGTTGATGTAATTCATCCTTTAATACGTGATTGAAATTATGTAAAGATAAATTAATCTTTTTAATGAAGAGAGAGCGGAAAATCATTGAACCATGTTAGTTTTGGCCAATTACATTTCAAATCATTTTCCAAATTTTTTCATGGATCATGAAATTTATGCATCTAACTAAGAAAATTTCATGATTGAATTCTTGTAATAGCTAAACTATGGTAGGGGTTAGGAGTGTTCCAAATTGAAGTTCTTGAGATTCTATTGTAGCTTTTTGTTGAATAAGTTAGAATATAATTGAATTTTTTTTTGTTTGTTAAGCTATTGTTGCAATACGAGTGGTAGTATGAATAACTCTCATAAGGAAGATCAACAATTCGACTCCCTTTCAAAGCATGATTAAAAATTTGGGGTGTATATGTGATATAACTTGTCTACATCATCAAATAAAAGTAATAGTTATAAAAAAATAAAAAAATAAAAATTGTAAACCTTTCATCTCTTATGCAAAGAGAACAAATTTGATATATTTCTTTAGCCATCGGATAACTCTTAAAAACACATTATGGACCTTAAACTAGCAAATCCATTTGTTTATTGACTTTATTAGTATTTATTACATATTTTCAAATTTTTATTATAATTAATTAGAGACTAGCAATCTTAGGGGGCCATGCTCAGATGTACACCTTAACGGTGCTTGAGATGAGCTGGCTTCCCTCCCTCATTCTTAATCACTTGTTCAAGTTTGGCTTTTTATTAATTCTATAAAATCTCAAGTTTATTGTTAGAGCTAGGCTCTATATTTGGAATCATTTGACCCGTGTCAATGGTGACATGTCAAGATGACATGGCAACCAAGATGATGTGGCAAAGGATGATGATGTATGTGACAAGAGATGACAAGCAGATATGAAACTATCTTTGAAGGAGTTATTTTTGGCAAGACAATCAACTTGGAGGATCTCTTGAAGTGCAAGTAATGACCATGTGAAGGGTAAAGCTAAATGGAGTCACATATATATATTTGGTAAGTAAATCAAGCTTGGGAGATCAACTACATGGAGACCAAGATCTCATTGAGGTTAATTGAAGATTGAAGCTATTTATAGGAGGAGATCTATTTGAAGACCAAACAATTATAGGACAAATCTATTTGAAGACACAAATATATTTGAAGATAATTGAAGCCCAAGCTTGAATGAATAAAGATCATGTTTGGAAGATATTGAAGAGCTAAAATTGGAGGAAAGGAGATCAAGTTTAGTAATCAGGATATTGATGAAACAAACTTAGATGAATGAAGATCAAGTTTGAAGATTGTGAAGACCAAACTTGGATGAATGGAGATCATGTTTGGAAAGAAGATTTTGATGATCTTTGAAGACTATCTTTGATGAGATAGAGACGCGCCCTGGTGGGTGCAACCCTCGGGAGAGGGGTTTGCTGATATAATGTGAGGAGACAAGCTAATTGCCGGCAGGAAGAGCTAGGGAGAAGTTGACTGCATCGACTTGGACTGGCAAACTGGGAGGGTTGGAGGTGTGGAGGCATGGCAAGGTAGTGTTGCAACGGAGCTAGAACTCAGTTAAGATCAGCAGGGGCCACGTTGCAAGCTCGATTACAATTGGAGTTGCAACGTATAATGTTGGAAAATGTCTAAATTAGGAACCGGGGAGATTCTAAAAGGAGGAAATATATTTGGGACATTGACATGTTTATATAAGAGATCCTGTTCTGATATTTATGATGTGCCACCAGAGAGAGACCCTTGGGCAAGGGTGAGTGAGAGTGGGATTGGTCAATCTAGAGAGGGTTCATGTATTCATTGTAAGAGTGAGAGTGAGTGTTGTACTCTTCTTTTCTCCCCTCTTTTACTGGATTGTTATCTCTCGGCTCAGCCCCCAAAACATAGGCAAGTTGTGCCAAACTGAATAACCAATTCATGTGTCTCCCTTTTCTTGCTTATTTGATTTTACATTGAGTGTGTTTGTGTGCTTATATACATGAGAGATTGAGTAAAAATCACAACACTGGTACCCCTCCGGAACTAACAAGTCATATCAGAGCGTTGGTTGCCATTGTTTACTTTGGTTTCAAAGCCAGCGAGATACAAGCAAGTTCTATTAATAACAAAAAGAGAAGAAGCGTCCCATCACAAGACCACCTAATGCAATGGTTAAAGGTCTTCATCAAGTCACTAAATGAGAGTGTGTGGACCGCAATGGAAGATGGATGGCCTCCCCAAATTGAAGTAGATGCTAAGAAGAATGACATTAAGAAAAAGAAGAGAAATTGGAGTTTAGAAGATACAAGTAAAACCAATGCAAGGGAAGGCTCTCAATGATATCTTTGGAGGAGTTGATGAGAATCGAGTTCAAATATGTTGCAACATGTGAATCCACAAAGGAACATTGGGATATATTACAAAGAATCCATAAAGGTACGAATCTTGTAGGTGTCTCAAAGCTTCAGATGTTAACTACTATGTTTGAGAATCTCAAGATGGAGGAAGATGAGACTATTGCCATATTCAATGTCAAATTGATGGACATAGCAAACCAAGATTTCTAACTTGGCAAAAGATATTCAAATGAGAAGCTAGTCCTAAAGACTCTTAGGTCCTTAGCCAAGAGATTTGAAGCAAAAGTGCCAGCAATAGAAGAATCTCGAGATATCACAACCATGCGGCTTGATGGGTTTACTTCAAGCATATGAGGTAAACTAGAAGATGGATAGAAAAGAAGAAGGCATGGCACTGAAGATTAGAGTTGATAGACAAAGGGTATTGCAACACGCTGAGTTACAACAAGAAGAAGACTATGAAGATGAAATTGCTTTACTATCCAAAAAGCTACACAAGATGTTTCGACAATACTGGACAGGAAACAAAAGATTAAAAAAAAAAGACTCCAACGAAGAAGAAAAGACGAGTAAAGAAGACCAAGAAAAAAGGAGTAGAAGCATAAGTGTAGAGAATGTAGTGTTTTTGGCCATGTAAGAGCTGAATATGCCAACACCTTGAAGAAGAATAAAAAATCAATGGACACCACATTTAGTGATGAATCGAAGTGAGCATAGAAGATGATTAGGATGGAGCAGAAGATTCGATCAGTCATCATATCTGGGTTTTAGTGATATTAAATATAGAATGTAGAAAGTCCAAAGGAGTTGCAAACTATATTGCAACATCAAAAGTACCTTTGAAAACAGTGATAGTGACTATGGAGAGATTAGTGAACAAGGCCTACTAGTTGGCTATGAATTGATGCTGAAGAAGTTTAACAAGATGATCCTATAGAACAAACTCCTTGAGGAAAAGAAAGAAAGTGTTGAAAAGAAGTTGGTATTTGATGGTCGATATGACATGATAATCCACTAAAAAAAATTAATAAAAATAAAAATAAATAAAATAATAATATTCATACATGCTTTATTCCAAGCAAATGAACTAAAAACATCTTTTAGTGAACCAGCCTCCCAACTCTATTAATTTGTAAGATAATTTTTATAAATTTCATTATCAAGGTAATAAACGCTACGCCCGTATATTATCATCTTATTCCAATAATAGAATTCAATTGAAGAAGCAAAGTAGGTTCATGCCTCTCAATTCCCCAATCTAAAGTTGCATTTCTTTGTCTGACCGACCTCAAACTCAATCAATTAAATAGGTCCATCATTCAATAAAAAAGTTAGGACACATCATTAGGGTGTCCAAATACATTGACAAAAGATGCATTTGTGTCCAAGAGAGTGAGCCCTTCTCAAGATAATTGATAACTAATTATGTAATCAAAGATATCCAAGTTGTTAGAGAGGTTGTTATAGAGTTAGCCATTATCTTGGCACATGTTGTGTTTGTTACAATGCCCTGAATGACCAGTTTAATGAGTGATATGACTATGTAAGCAAAGATATCCAAGTTGGTGGAGAGGTTGTTATAGAGTTAGCCACTTTGCTCGCACACTTGGTGTAATCTTTTGCCGGACTCTATTTCCCTCTCCTTTTCTACTCCTTCCTTCGTTATTTTCTTCTTCCCTCATTCTCCTCTAAAGTTACTCTTCTCTATAACAAAGTGCACCTTTTGTCCTGAACCATGAATCACTTCCTAAGTGTCCTTGTTCTCATCTTGGTAATCAATTACATTTCTTCAATCTCATTTAAACCTCCATATTCATTTACTAATTAAGATATTGCGTTATTTCAAATCATAAAAATAGTTACCCGTGCATTCACTTCCCATGTCTACTAGCATAAAATGTTACCCAACTCTCCCTTGCCTAGAGCCATCCTAAACCTCATATTCTCTCGGGTTCTCTCTCTCTCTCTCTCTCTCTCTCTCTCTCTCTCTCTTGTGTTCTTGTGTGTGTCATACAATGTTTTATATAAGCTACATATGAATTGGATGAAGATAAGACAAGGACAACAAAGTGAACACTAGGAAACCTGGAGGTAGTGGCACAAAGTTTAACGTTGGTTTCGGTGGTGTTGGAGTGAACAACAGCTTCAAGTATTTTTTACATTAGCAGTGAGACTCAAGTCCATGATGTCCGAGCGAGGGTAGGGACAAGGGGTAGGGAGGCCGCCATCGCCCTGTTGTCACTGGGGTCAATGGACCATGTTGTTCCGAGCTTCCCTCGACCCTCCTTTCTCGGTTGGACTGCCCCTTATTGCCATTGGGAGTCAATGGAACTTGTTGCCTAGAGCTTTTCTCTACCCCATTTTCCCACCTAGACCATCCCCCTTCCCCGACTTTTCTCCACGGACCACAAGCCACCCTCTTTCGTTAGCGACAGGTAGCAGCCAGCATGTTTCAGACTTCGGTCTTCTGCATGAGTGTGTGAGAGATTGAGCAATGAATGTCTCTCCGTGCCACTGGTGCACATTTAGGATTACGAGTTCTGCATGAGTATGTGAGTGGCCATTGGAGCACGTTGAAGTTTACGAGTTCCAATGAGGCTAGAAAGGTCTAATTAAGTCAATATGGGCCAATGAGAATTTGAAACATGGCTAACATATCTCTTTCCCGTTGTCTAGATGTGATTTTCATATAATTAAAAATATAAATATATTATGTATATATATAACCCGGAGTTTTGATTTCTAAGAGAAAGTAACTTTACAATAGGTGAGAAGGATTATAATTTCTCATCTTGGAGAAGGAACACAATTT